>NC_079493.1:87167171-87368705 GCF_030052815.1 Hevea brasiliensis | reverse complement strand
TCAACGCCAAAGAAAGGAACTTGACAGGAAACTCGCCGGAGAAATTTGAGAGAGAATGCAAAAGTATGAAATGATAGCCCCTCCCTCATATATATAGCCCCATACATTTAATGCTTGCAAGGCTCAAGGCAACATCTCGGATAACAAAGAACATTTAATGATTTCTCGATATCTAAGGCATACCCTCAGACGTGCTGTTTAGATTTTTTTTTTGGAGAGGGAACCAATAACAGAAGAGACAGAATAAAGATAGACTAGATAAAAGAGGCCAGATGAAAAGTGTAGAGACCACAGATTAAATGGGAGATCGGATGGAGAGGCTTCATACTAGACAATAAAGATCAGATAAAGGAGATTGAAAAACAAGGGTAGAGACAGATCAGATGACAGATCGGGCAAAGGGGCTTCCAATGAGGAGACATCAAATTAAGAAAGATCGGATGAAGGGATCTAATAAAAAGATCGGATAAAGGAAACCATAAGGTTGGAAAAGAAAAAATAAAGATTTGAGTCAAAGGGTTAGGCGAGCCAAAATTTTAGAGACGTCACTTAACCCTTGAATCATAGCCCTTGCTTTGCGAGGTCAAATTTTCACCATCAGATTTGAATTAATTAAAGCATTCAGGTACACTTCAATCTTCACCATTAATCTTATTTGCAAGGATAGATCCAAACCATTGGATTTGAGATAGTTAAACCACTTTGGTACGCTTCAATCTTCACCCTTGATCCTAGTTGTAAGGATAAATCCTAGACCCTTGGATTAAAGTAATAAAGGCAAAATAGGTACCTTTTAATCCCAACCCTTGATTTGGTTTGTAAGGCATAACTCCCAACCTTTGGATCAAAGAAGGAAAAAGACAAAGGAGTCCTGAATTAATCTCTGCCTTTGATTTTTGATCTCTTTAATTCCTAGCCCTCAGATTTTATCCTTTTAAATCCCAACCTTTCCTTTCTCCATCTTGAATCCTGACCCTCCATTTTAGGACCCTCATTCCCTATAAATATCTCTAGTTTTTATTGTTGAGGGGGGTCCTTTCAAAAAAAAAAAAGAGTTGAAAGAGCAAAAAAGGAAGAAAGAAGCTTTAGAAACGTCAATTTTCTAAACAATCTTCATCCTCAAAATGTCAAAAAGCTCACATTTCTCATTCCTCTAAAAGTACTCTAGCCGGTCACTTCAAAAAGGGTGATTCGATGGTTCCATGGCTTTATTTCTAGGCAATAAACATCAGAACCTACTCTTTCTGTCACTATTAAAGCTCATTGCAGGTAAAACTTAATGTTTATTTCATGTTTCTTTTAAAACAGACATACCTATATGCAAAGAGTAGAATCCAAACTCTTTGTCTTTCACTTTTGGCCTTCATGATACATTTTGATAACAATAACCTGCCGAACTCCTAGGAAAATAAGATTATATCGACCAATTCTTGTTTCGCGAATATTACATTAATGTTATATTTCTTTTGTTAATATTTTTTATTTCATGCTAGAAGTATCATGTTTTTCCTCGTTAAGTAGTTCAGAAATAATGGTCAGAGTTCGAATATAATAATAGGAGTATCGAAAGAGTTCAAATATAATAATAGGAGTATGAAAAGAATTCGGATATAATAATAAGAATATGCAAAGAGTTTGGACATAATAGTAGGAGTTTGGAAGTATTGAAAAGAGTTCTAGTATGATAAGGTGAGTTCAGAAATAATGTGTGGTGTTTCTATTAGCAAGTTTAAAAGGAGTTCAAAAATAGTCCTGTAATGGTCAGGCTCCAACCACTAGAGGAATTGTCCACTTTGGCCGTAAGTCTCACGGATTTTTCCCATAAGTGGAATGGAAAACTTCCTAGGAGGTCACCCATCCTAGGATTTCTCTCAAGCGAGCACACTTAACCCTGGAGTTCTTCGAACTCTCTAAGCCATTTCACCAAAATGCGTCTCTAGTGATTAGATCCCCTATTTTATATATCATTACTTTCCACTCCCATTCTGATGTGGGACGTGTTTTTCATCTTCCAGGGAGCTTTTTTGCCACGTCCAATGGAATCACTGGGGCACTACCTTAGGGCCTTGTGGCCCACTAGCTTCCGCCATAAGTTTCCTCACTTGTCGCACCGTACTGAGGGAGCTTTTGGCTCTGATACCAATTGTAACGGTTAGGCTCCAACCACTAGAGGAATTGTCTGCTTTGGCCGTAAGCCTCACAGTTTTGTCCCATAGGTGGAATGGAGAACTTTCCAGGAGGTCACCAATCCTATGATTTCTCTCAAGCAAGCACACTTAACCCTGGAGTTCTTTCAACTCTCCAGGCCATTCCACCAAAAGGCGCCTCTAGTGATTAGTTCTCCCATTTTATATATCATTACTTTCCACTCCTATTCTGATGTGAGACGTATTTCCCATCTTCCAGGGAGCTTTTTTACCGCGTCCAACGAAATCACTGGGGCACTGCCTTAAGACCTTGTGAAAAATAATAATATATTAGAGAAAATGAATTAAATTATAAAACATATTAATACTTAATGGTACTAATGTGCCCACGTATTGCCTAGACAAGTGTGTCAAATTGGATAGATTGGCATGCCTATAGGGGATTGTTTGAGCAGTACTACGTAAGGCTTTATGCCTGTATTTATGGCTTTATGCCCGCATTTATGGCTTGTATGCCCAACTATTTGTTATCATGGCTTCTTTGCCATATTGATTGCATACGTGGTTGACGTTTTGTGTATTTACGTCCCATGGTATGATGGCCAGAGGCACTGCGGTGCCCTGTGTCAGCTATATTGATTGTATATGTGGTTGACATTTTGCGTCCCATGGTATAACGGCCCAAGACACCACGGTGTCCAGTGCCAAGGACCTGCTTATCCAGTTTAGTCAGCCTATCATAGGTTACTTGGGCAGTGAAATAAGTTAAGAATATTAGGAATTCATAATATTAGAAATTAAATAAATGAGTAAGAGATACCTTAAATGAACTAGATTAGCTATAAAATTTTATTTATTAGGAAATGATCTAAAACATAAGAAAATGTGAAATAAAGCGATAAAAAGATTAGTAAAATAAATTTAACTTAAATAAATATTACAAATGCATCTTTTATAATACTATGAATATAAGTTTTAATATTTTAATTAATTTTGTATAATATATTATTATTGTGAAATTAAAACATAAGCGCTTCTAAAAAATGTCAAGAATGACAAAACATATTTAATATTAAAATTCTATATGAAATCAAAATAATTTTTGATTACATGAATTAGGCTTTATTTTTATCTTTATTTATATAATATTTTCTTGTTGTATTATTACACCACTAAGCAGAAATGCTTAGCGCGATGAATTGTTTCCTCGCGTAGATATTGAAAATAAAACTCAGTGGGTATTAGACTAGGATTTTCGAGTCTGGATCTGCAGAAGTGTCCAAGTTTATCACCTCCTCAGTAATGTATATAGATAGGGCCCATATAGGTCATACTAATATATTTTGTATTTTATAAATAGTTATCATGTTGTAATGTAATGTAAGTTATGAAAATGTATTTAATATGTATGTTATATAAATTAATAAATTAACTCTTTCATATGTAATTAATTTGTATATCTTATAAATTATGAATTTATGTAATTAGTTTGTAAATTATGTAAATTAATGAAGATTGAGAATTTTTGTATATGAATTGAGCATGAATGAATTTGTATGGAAATGAATAGGGAATATAAACACATAATGATATTTGAAATGATAAGATGGTTATGATAAATATGGTTGAGATTTTTATTGGAAATTATTGTTAAAATTTTTAAACATGTGGATAGTGAAACACGCCAACTGATAATAAAATAGAAGAAACTCCATTAGTTTCTCCTTTAGAAATATAATTTATTTTTAAAATATAACGAGAACAAATTATTAAAGGAATAAAGTAAGATAAGATAGGGTGCTTCGGCATCGAGTGTGACATGTCTTGCTCGGCTACACTGTAAATGGGTGAGAGGTATTATAAGTCCTCATGGCATTTACATTTATCTAGAATAAAGGGAGTTCGGATATAATAATAGGAGTTTGGAAATAATGCTGCCTTTTGAAATGGTTAATTCGATACTTGTTTTAACGGTTTTCATCTTGGCCCCTAAACGATGGTCATCTTTGAAGGTCAGCAAATCTATTTTAAGAAGTCTTAATAACCTTATAACAATATTTTAAAACACAATCTTTCTTTTAAGACATGGGGTTTAGGAGAGAGTCCTTTCCTTGGACCCCTCTTTTTCTATGCCTATTCAAGAGACAAGCAATTTTTTTTTTAGGTTTGGGGTAAATTTTTCCTTAAACTTTTGTTAAACATTTTTACTAAATATATGATTTTTTTACATCAAAGGGAGAATTCTTCCTTGAAAATTTTTAATAATATCTTTCTAAATACTACAATCTTAATATGTTCATAAGTCAAGGGAAAGTCTTTCTTCTGACCTATACTGCTTCAAATTTATTCCGATACTTTGGGTTCATGAGAGAGTCCTTCTATGGACCCCAAAATTTTACATAAAACTTTTATACATTAGGATTCGAAGGAGAGTCCTCCCTAGAATCTCTAAAATCCTTAAATTTTTTTAATATGCACAAGGGGAAGTCCTTCCTTGATTTGTCCTTAATATTCTATCTTCACACTTTAATTAAGGGAGAGTCCTTCCTTAAATTTGTTAATCTAGGTTTCCTACAATTCATCTCATGGTTAAACAAGATTTTAGGAATAACCTTCTTGAATTATAAATGCATTAATAATTTAGATTGAATCAGTATGGGCGAAGGATGATAGTTAATTACACCGATGATGGGACTTAGATTCATTAATTGAGAGTCCTCATTAATGAATAAAATTCTTTAGGTTTTAATTAACACATTCCCTTTTAAATTGAAGTCCCAATTAAAAGGAATGAAGATCTAAACCCATATTAATTTAATTTCAGCACGAAATATTCACTTCACACACTCCACCCTCCATTGTTCGAGTACCAACGATGAGATCAACAATGAGTAAGCTGAGAATCCTCCTTACCCGTTATAAATATCTAGGAACTAAATAATACCGCTTTGAAGTTAGAGTCCTAATTTCATAGAGGGAGGAATTTAATAAAATAATCAAAGTCAAATTCACTTTAGGGTCATCCCATTTACCTTTGTACTTGAGTTTATTCTAATAGTGAAATAGTAAGTGATCCTATGACAAATATAGGGATCAACGTCGTAATTTAAAATCCAATAAAATTATCAGTATTAACTTATAATGAACACATCCTTAAATCTACTTGCCCTCGTTGAGAGACGATGTGGGGTGCCTAACACTTTTCCCACACGTATACGGATCCCGAACCTTGAATCTCTATTTTAGAAGTAGTAAAAATTGTTTTCTAAATTTTAATAATAAATGGTTTTCTTTAATTTTTCTCAAAATTAAAGTGATAACTCTTCACTTTCCACTTCAGTGAAAATCGTTCGGTGACCGCAAAATTCAAGTGCTTTATTATGGGAATTATCAACAATCCAAGTAATCTAAATGTTTAATTTCTTATTAACATGTGATTAAATATAAATTAATGATTTAGGTGTGTTCTAATGGTTACTTGATTCCATACAAAGTAGCATTACTTTTGTAACACCCTAGGCAAATCCCACATCGGCAAAACACGGGAGAGATACTGGGTTTATAAGTTGGTGGTTCGTAACCCCTAGTGACGTGTTTTAAAACCGTGAGGGCTTCAGCCCAGAGCGGACAATATCACTAGTGGGCCGGGCCATTACATTTGTGGTATCAGAGCCGCTCCGCGTGCAACCTTGAGCGATGGTGGGGGAAACCTCAGCGAGGACGCTGAGTCCCATAAGGGGGGTGGATTGTAACACCCTAGGCAAATCCCACATCGGTAAAACATGGGAGAGATGCTGGGTTTATAAGTTGGTGGTTCGTAACCCCTAGTGACGTGTTTCAAAACCGTGAGGGCTTCGGCCCAGAGCGGACAATATCACTAGTGAGCCGGGCTATTATATTTGTGGTATCAGAGCCGCTCCGCGTGCAACCTTGAGCGATGGTGGGGCAAACCTCAGCGAGGACGTTGAGTCCCATAAGGGGGGTGGATTGTAACACCCTAGGCAAATCCCACATCGGCAAAACACAGGAGAGATGCTGGGTTTATAAGTTGGTGGTTCGTAACCCCTAATAACGCATTTTAAAACCGTGAAGGCTTCGGCCCAGAGCGGACAATATAACTAATGGGCCGGGCCATTACAACTTTATTACGGAAAATAAGATAGTTTTAGATAAATTTACAACTCATCTCATGAGATTTTGATGAAATATTTTTTTTTCATAAAATAGTTATGGAAATTTTATTAATTTAATGGAAATAAATTTTTCTCATTTAAGAAAGCACATATGAAATTTTTTTTAAATCTAAAAAATAAATTGTGGTACAAATTTAAGGTTTATTAAATATTATTATTAAAATTTAAAAAATATTATATACTTTTTTATATCAAGAAAAAAATTTATTAAGTTAATAAAATTTTGATAATTAATTATTTTAAAAAATATTTTATAAAAATTTTAAATTTATGTTAAATTATCTTATTTTCCATAACAAAGTAATTATATTTTATATGAAAAACACTAATTATATAATATGATTGGAGTTATATTTAATTTTCTAACAGTTTCTATTAGCTATTTGTTGAATTCAGAACCAACGAATTCGATTCACTTGAGCTTTTAAACCAGCTTGATTCAATTTTCCACAATATCTAGTTTAGTTTTTCAATTTCATTCGAGCGACCCGAGCAGATAAAATAAATTACCCGTTTTTGAGTGCCAAATAAAGTGAAAATACACAGCAGCTCAACGTTGCCGTTGAATTAAGTACAAATTAATTAATAATTAGATTTAATATGTTTTAATCATGGGAACAATAAAATAATAAAACTTTTAACAAATTATTTTTTTTTATCATTTAAAATAGTGTTTATTATAGCGCTTTTTTAATCCTGAAAATCAATGCCAAAACAAGGTATGAGTTGTTCCTCCACCAAACTTCGCATACAAGAATGTCATTAAAAGGTCAAGTTGATACAAAATTCAGATCAGTATAATATTCTCATTTGTATTATAAATCTAAATCCAGGTTGTGAAAGAAATTCTTCAATCCTCATATCCTATAGTACTGTTTTATTAAGGCTAGAAATAGAAGACAACACTCTAGATTACTTCTTGGCATAAGCAATAACCATCGGATTTTGAGGAGTAATTTTGAAACCCTGAAGGGCCTGCATGGCCATGGAGGACTGCACATCATCTTCATATTCTACAAATGCAATACCTGGCTTTGCCTCGATCATTCGGACTTCCCTGAATCCTGGATATTGTTGGAAGAGCACTTGCAACATCATGCTAGAAGTTTCATATGGCAAATTCTGTATAAACAATATATTATTTGGTGGAGCAGTTTCCTGTTCACCCCGGTTTCCTTGTCGGAAAGAAGCCTATAGAAGATTCATAGAGAAAATACATAACAAGCAAATTGGTCAGACACACTTTAAAAAAAAAAAAAAAACTTGTGTAGTTCATGCACAGTAGATAAGAAGTTCTAATGGGATCTGTGATACTTTTGATTGCAGTGATCAATGATAAGATCTGAAGCTCATTAGTAAACAATTAACTTCAAGAGATGTCAAACAAACATCATTCAAAATTCTTTTTATTCAGTAGCGAAAAGAACAGGTGAGCAATGCCTACACCAACGATAAAAGATTGTTGATAAAAGGGGGGAGAGACAGAGAGATGGAAGGGAGAAAGGAAAAACAAACTATAATGTAAATCCAACTTACTGGTCCTCTGCCACTCTCAGTAGTTGTACCATTAGCTGTAGCAGATTGTTGAGCTTCTTCAGCACGTCTCTTTCGTTCAGCTGAAGAAGAAAATTTTACGTCAAATTAACAAAACATAATACCAGGCAGTTAGATTATAAAAATGAACAAGAAAAACAAGATATTGGCATGAAATCATAGATTCACTAATTGCTTCTATTCTTGTTTATAGCCCATTCTTGAAAATAAAATCCTCTCAAGTGCTACATTTACTGATCAACCATTTATTATTTCATGATGCAAGTGGTGTACTTGCTAACTCAATCGCCCATGTGAAACATTTATCACCTTACAATATGTTCAAACAACCAGAAACAATGCAATCCTAGTCATTACCATCCAAAACAGAACAGTAAAGCACATAAGTTATTCATCATCTCCCTAGTACAATTACATTTTCTCGCTCATATCTAATATGGTTCCTTTTGAATGTGAATTTCCTAACATGAAATAAACACAAATATGTCACGACACCAGTTCATATCTTCATGTTACAAAACCTACAGTCCAGGCACTCACAGTGATTAAACATTAATATATAAAATTGAAGATGTTAATAAAGTACAGAACTGATAATGGACTTCTAATCACCTTTTTCTTCTTGCTTCTTCTTCCTTTTTGCATTAGGATCCCAGTTTCCTTCTGCCTCCACAAGGCAATCAGACTTTGTTTTTGCATACTGGATCCGCTGCATGAAATCAATCGCATTTGCATATAAATTTACATTAGCATTTTATGATATACAAAGATAGAGTCTTTCGCACTACAGGTGGCCGTACCTTTTACGGCTTTTAGTACAATATCATGTTTTCCATAAACAGGACACAAACATTGCTAAATGAGTTTTCTAAAAGATATATATATATATAGTACAAAAGACTTTTTTGTTGTACAATTTGATTGTGCACGGCACTAAAACAAAAATAAGATGGTTTATGGTCAAACCCTGGGAAATTTCAAACAGAGAGATTATGAAACAAGAAACTTTCAATTTAACTAAGGGAAGTGTAATATATATGTCCATAGATCATAACAAAACACATGCATGGATTCAAACAAAAAGTTGCTCTGTGAGCTTCCTAAGACATACCATAGGTTTTTCATAAAATGGAAAACCCTGCATTTGCCGCACTGCATTACTGGCAGCCATCACTTCACTGAAACAAACCCATGCTTGCCCTCGAAGCTTGGGTGTCTTCAATGCAACAACATCCAAAATCCTTCCATATTGGGAAAATAGACAATAAAGTGATCTCTTCAGTTCTGCAAAGTAAAAAGGCATATTGTGTCATCTCACCAACCAGGTTACTCCTAAGGAAATTAAAGATAAGAAGCAGTTGCAAGACATGAAAGATGCTTGCTACAATGCCCTTTCATCATAAAGTTGATTGCAAATGCATCTCTAATCATAAAACAAAAATAAATCTAGCTGCCGTCATGCATATACAGTTGCTATGAATATGACCAGCAGCACCTCAAATGAACACGGACTTCAAACAAATTTTCCTTCTGCAGACAAAAAGGCAGGTAAAAGTAGACAATTAAAAGCTCTTTCTAATATTGTTACCAATTGGCACACATGATTAATACAAGATGTAGCAACAAACAAAAGCACACATCCAATTCAGGATCTACAAAACCAATTTAGTTCAATATTTTCTGACACTAATGATTCAATATAATCTCATTCAAATAGCACGTTCTCTAACACTAGGAGTATATAAAATTGAATTAAAGTCCAGGAGCTTAACTCTCCATTTAATATTGGAAAAGCAGAACCATTTCTCAGCAACCATTGGCGCAGAACCAAATTATCTATTCACACCCTCAAGCAATTTCAAAAATTTTAAACTAAATCCCCAATTGAAAAAATGAAAACACCATAAGCCTGTAAAATTGGAGGAAACCATGAAATTGGCCAATGCACTACTTAGCAAGAAATAAAACATCCAAAACCCAAATCTCTGATTACATGTGCAAACCCAAAAACTAGGAAAACAAAAAACTAGTAAAAAAAACAATTAAAACCATTTTCAGATAACTTATGTCTAGTTCCATATTCTATATATAAAAAAAAAAAAATCCACAGGAAGAGAGAAAATGAAGGTTTTAACTTCCTAGCACTTCGCTTCGTTTTCTGGGTAAACAAACAGAAGTTAGAAAAGAGCAAGCTTTACCTTCTTTCTTGACCTTCTCATTGAGGTTCTTAATGTATATGGTTTGGCTGGGAGGTATATCCCCAGTTAACATCGTCTGGATCGACTAACCGAGTGCTTGGCTTCTATGCGTGTGTGTGTATCTTGGAGAGAGGTAAAGGAGGAAGAGGGTCACTGCTCAAGAACTGACTGAGCCCTAGCGATATTGTGTACGGGCCTTCAAAAGATATCGTGTAGGTTCATGGGCCTAAGCTAGCAAATTTCCAGCTAGGAAGTTAGTGGAAAATATTTTTATGATTTTATCTTTAAAAAATATATATTTTTCTGTTTTTAATTTTTTTTATTTTTTATCATTTTATTTTTTAAATGAAGATTTGGAAAATTGAAAACCTATTTACTTATCAAATTTTTTAAATTTTAATTTTACATTATAATATCTTTTTTAAAAAAAAATTTAGGCTCAGAATTATTTTGTGTATAATATATTGCCATTAATAACCCACCTAAAAAAACTTTTATTTAAATATAATTTTATTAAAAAGTCTAAGAAAATATTGACCATGCACTATATTGTGTTATCATGGAAAAAAAGTATAAACAATTTTATTTATTTGAACGAGATTACGAGAAAAAGAGTACATTTTAATGTAATTGCTTCAAGAAAATTTGTAAATGCTATTATTATTATTGGAAAAAAAAAACTCAAAGTAACGTAATTATGCCAAGAAAATAAATAAAATTGAATATGGGTATACATACTCAGAAAAACAGAGCATTGTATTATTATTAAAAAAATTATATTTATTTTAATGTGATTACACTAAGAAAAGTAAATTTAAATATAATTATGTACAAAGAATAATTATGAGGGGAAATAATAAATAAATAAATTAGCATATCTTAAAGGCCGGGCATTCAACAAGTTTATTTCAAACCAAACTTAGTATACTTTAAGTTGGTGACAGAAAGATGGCATGTGACACCCCTTATCCGTGTACAGAATATCCGAGTAAGCAATGTCACACGGTGTATCGACACACTCTATTTTACCTTAATCAATTTTTGTCATAGTTTTGAATATAGTTTATGAAATATAATTTATTTAAGCTATTTATCGAAATTATTATTTATTTGAGGTTCCGAAAATTTTAAAGAAAATCCGGCAGAGTGCCGGCTAAAAATGGAGAAAACAGTTCTTCGGAACCTGTTAAAAACACTTCCAATATTCATATCTCATCATTCATCTCAAGTGGTAATCATGTATAAAACACAGATAAATATTCACTTTTCCATTCACAAACACAGTTCTCATTATTTACATGAAAATCAAAATACATTACATAAGTTTCATTTACACAAGGGAAAATAAAAATCAATTACAAAATACTAAAATGAAGCCTGGTGTCCTACCAATGCACTGTAGGTGGTGAGATGACACAGACACTATGCAGGGCTGCAGGATGGACTCACCCAGTCTGCGGTCTACTGGGCTCACGATCAGTATCTCCAGAACCTACGCGTGGCAAAAGCAACGCGCTAAGCAATAATGCTTAGTGGTGCAAATAATAAAATAGAAAGAAATAAGAGGAATAAATATGCATTGAATGTATATATTTTATTTGTTTTGTATTTGTATATCCATTTATTTCGTTAACCTTGTCCACTTTCATTCATTTAGTTGCCCAAGTAACCTATACTGGACGACTGGACTGGATAAACGGGTAAACTGGCACTGGGTATCTAGTATTTGACCGGCCACACCATCGGTCACATATGTATCTCCGGCAGGCAATGTAACGCTAACAAGTCAGAATAATATCAGGCACAAGGCCACATCTCAATACAAGGTCAGAATGGCTAAAAGCCATGAAATCACAGAATAGCATATTGCCATGTGCAGTACTGCTAACTGAACCCTATTGGCATGCCAAACTATCCAAACCAATCTAGTTAGGTATACTAGGGCATTTGATACTTTTGAATTCTTCAATTTTTGAATTTCAAGTTTTGGTGTCACTATTCACCTCATTGGTCAACAAAAATGTTGACTTTTTGATAGAAAATAGGTACATTGGTTTTGACACTCCCAACATACCACATTTTGCATTCAAAACTTGTTGGCATTAAGCATTTATACCATTTCTAAGTTTAAACCAAGGAAAGCAGAATTTTCAGTTTTTATAGCCCAACTTTACTGTTCTATTGGGCACTGTTGCAGTGGGAATTTGAGGAAATGGTAAACATGAAAGTTGTTCCTTATTTTGTCTAGTTGAATTTCTTTTTTTGAATCACTTTATTTGGAGTTTTGTAGCTCCAGATATGGCCCAAAAACCACAGCTGGCCGGATTGCCAAAACTGCAGAATTACCAAATCTATAGTACCATGAACAGTGACTGCCACTACCTTGTTGAATAGGTTCTGATCATATTTTGGGGTAGGTTTCTTCATGAAAGTTGTTTTTCTATGTCTTATCTTGTTGCTGTAAAAATTTCAGGTCAATTGACCATATCTACAGTGAGTTATGGCCAAATGAACAGCATCGCTCATTTGGTCATTTCGCAGTGCTTGTGGTATCCGGATTGGGGCCAACTTTTGGTCCTCTTACTTTGGTCTTTTAGGCATGGTTTCTTCAGCAAAAATGTGCCATTATAAGCCTAGTTTCATGTCCAATTGGCCAAACACCAATTGGACCAACACAGCCAAAGATATGGCAGTCCAAGTGGGCTGGAATCACAGCCACCCTGCTGCACTCACTAGGCAGCATACTCATTCACTTTGCCATGCTATATTTCTGTCCAAATTATGGTCAAATTTTCTCAAATGGTCACTAATTGACCATTAGGATGTTCTTTAACAATTTCATAAGCCAAGTTCACATTTTGCTCCCAAAACCCTAGCTTCACATTATGATTCATACAAGATGCTTTAGTTAGCACACTAATTCATTATCCATGTAGATATATACCTTAAACATCATTTCTAGTCCACTCTAAGTCCATCAAAACAATCAAAATCATTCCTTCCTTAAGGCTGCCGAATTCTATGGTGGACATACACATGAGTTTGGTTCATTTATTTCACAATTTCTTACCTATTACAAATCTCTAACATGGAATTAATGAGTTTTAAGGCAGATTTTTCCCAAGCTCAAAACTTCACTTCTTTTCCTTTTCTTGGCTGCCAAAAGGTTATGCAAGGTGCAAGGATAAATTTTTTGTGAAAAGTGTTTAGGGTTTATGGTGAAATGAAGAGGGAAATGGAGCTTGCTTGAAGTTGTCAATGGAGGTTGGGCTAGGGTATGAATTTCGGCTGGTTTTGGGGAAGGGGATGGCTGCTGGCTTTTTGATTTATTTTGGTCTCAATTTGTCTCTTTTATTTGTTAGTTAATAGGTTGTTTAAATATGATTGGTTATAGCTTTTAAATGACATCATCATGATGTCATAAATAAGCCTTTTTCCTCATTTTCTTTTCTTTTCTTCACTACTCATTTTCAATTTAATTTTTAGCAATATTTATTCATATTTTAGATCATAATAATTATTTACTTAACTGGACAAGTCGGCCAAAAATCACCTGTGAAGGCGAAATGACCAAAATGCCCTCCGTTTGGCTTACCGGGTCAAAATTGTCTGTACCGATTGAAAAATTTTTCTAAATATTTTCTTGGCATTCTAATGCCATCGGAACCTCAATGACCCTTCTCTAGAGTCCCAAAAATTATTTTATGAATTTTTCCCCGGGTCTAGGGCTCCTAGTTGCGAGAACCGCAACTTCTCACTAGGTTACCCATCGCTTGGGCACCGGCTCATTTAACTTGATTTTATTTTATTTCTAAAATTTTTCCTAAATTTTTCTTATTAATATTTGAGTTAATTATGGTTCCTCGCTTTAGTGTAAATATTTTTTCGGACGTTCTAGCTGTCCGGACCGACACCGGTCACCGGAACAGTAGAATGTACGGGGTTGCTACAAGGAGGGTGTTATAACTCTTCCCCTCTAATTTAAATTTCGTCCTCGAAATTTACCTGATGCAAACTGTGACACCCCTTACCCGACTACAGTGTAGCCGAGCAAGTTATGCCACTCAGTGTGCCGAGCACTCTATTTTATCTTAATTCATTTTTATTCTTCCTTTTGAATATAACTTGTGAAATATAATTTATTTAAGCCATTTATCGAAATTATAATTTATTTAAGGTTCCGAAAATTTTAAAGAAAATCCGGCGGAGTACCGACTAAAAATGGAGAAAACAGTTCTTCGGAACCTGTGAAAAACACTTCCTATATTCTTATTCATTCATCTCAACTCCATTTATCAAAATCTCAATATTTTTCAGTTCACATTCATTTCTCAATCATTCACCTCATTTGATAATCATGTACCAGTTACAGATCAATATTCACTTTTCTATTTACAAACACAAATTTGCATTATTTACATGAAAATCAAAATACATTACATAAGTTTCATTACATATGAGAAAATCAAAATTTATTACAGAATGCCAAAATGACACCTAGTGTCCTACCAATGCAATCGCAGGTTGAGGTGACATGGACACTATGCGTAATCGTGGAACCTTACCCAACTGCGTGGTCTACTGGGCCCTCTGTCCAAATCTTCGCACTCTACGCGTTGCAAAAGCGACGCGCTAAGCATAAAGCTTAGTGGTGCCAATAATACAAGAAAATACAATATGCAAATAAAAATAATAATTTCCTTGCTATTGTGTTCATAAGAATTGACTAATTACTAACTTATTGTTTAGTCAAGGGCTAATCATGTTTTATGATATTAATTTCTTCATGCATTTCTTTAATTATTTTCTTCATGATCTTGAGTTTCTTTGTATTTTTGTAATCATTCCTGATACTTAATTTTCGTATTTTCTTTAATAATTAGTTCAATCACAGTTATACTTTTCCATGCCCAAGTAACCTATACTGAACGACTGGATTGGATAACGGGTCGTTGGCACTGGACACCGCGGTGTCTCGGGCCGTCATACCATGGGACGCAGAACGTCAACCACGTATGCAGTCAGTATGGCTAAAAAGCCATGATATCACATAATCGGCATAAAAGCCATGAATATGGGCATAAAAGCCATGAATACGGGCATAAAAGTCATGAATACAGGCATAAAGCCTTTCGCAGTACTGCTAAAATAATACCCTATTGGCATGCCAATCTATCCAAACCAATCACATTAGGCCTACTAGGGCATTTTGCACTTTTAAGTTTCACAATTTTTGAATTTCAAGTTTTCATGTCACTATTCATTTCATTAGTCAACTAAAATGTTGACTTTTGCATAAACAATAGGTACATTGGTTTTAGTACTCCCAACATACCACATTTTGTATTCAAAACTTGTTGGTTTTGGTCAATTTCTCAAAGCTTAGGTCATTTTGGCAAAATTGCCAATTTTTGGTTTTGGTGTCACTATTCACCTCATTGGTCAACAAAAATATTGACTTTTGGATAGAAAATAGGTGTATTGGTTTTAACACCCCAAACATACCACATTTTGTATTTAAAACTTGTTGGTATTGGTTGCCAATACCATTTCTAAGCTTAATGCTAATTGAACAAAATTTTCAGATTTGGTGCTTTATCTTTACTGTTCCATTTGTTATTTTTACAGTGGGAATTTGAGGAAATGGTAAACATGAAAGTTGTTCCTTATTCTGTCTAGTTGAATTTTATTTTTTGAATCACTCCATTTGGAGTTTTGTAGCTCAAGTTATGGCCAAAATAAGTTTACTATTCACATGCACTGTTCATGCTGCACCTTTGGATTTTGGCAGATTTTGGTCCAACTTTGGTCAGTAATTTGATCAAGTTAAGTTCATAATTTGGCCTAACTTTCTTCATATGAAATGTTCTACTATGCCTTAGGTTTTCATCGGTTTAAGAATCGCCTAAATCCGAGTTTTCTAGAGAGAGTTATAGCCATCCAAACATTACTGCTCAAATGAAAATTCTGGAAATCTCAGTACAGTAAACTTCACTTTGCTCAATGATTTGATTAGGTTAATGGCATAATTTAGATTGGTGTCCTTCATGAAAGTTGTTTGTCTATATCTTATCTTGTTGCTGTAAAAATTTCAGGTCAATTGACCATATCTACAGTGAGTTATGGCCAAATGAACAGTTACTGTTCATTTGGTCATTTCTGCAGAGGCTGTTTGCAGGGTATCCGGATTGGGGCCAAGTTTTGGTCCTCTTGATTTGGTCTTTTGGGCATGGTTTCTTCAGAAAAAATGTGCCATTATAAGCCTAGTTTCATGTTCAATTGGCCAAACACCAATTGGACCAACACATCCCAAGTTATGGCAGTGCAAGTGGACTGAATTTTCAGTCCCTCTCACTGCCCTAGGCGACCTACAACTTCACTTTGCAATCCTATTTTTCAGTCCATAATATGGTCAACTTACCTAAAATGGTCACTAATTGACCATTAAAATGTGCTCTAACAATTTCATAAGCCAAATCAATTTTCACTCCCCCAAAACCCTAGCTTCACCTTATGTTTTCTACAAGATGCCTTAGTTAGCATACCAATTTATTATCCTTGTGTATATGTATCTTAAACATCATTTCTAATCCACTCTAAGTCCAACAAAACCCTCATTTCTATTCCTTCAATATGGCTGCCGAAATTCATGGCATTCATACACATGGGTTTGGTTCATTTATTCCACAATTTCTTACCTATTACACATCTCTAACATGGAATTAATGTGTTTTAAATACATATGTGCACTAACCTTGAATGGAGCCACTTCTAAGACTTCAAAACTTCACTTTCTTCCTTTCTTTTTTCTATCCAAAGGTTGCTCTAGGTGTGAGGACCAAGTTTTATGAAGGCATATGTAATTGGCTAGGTTTTGGAGCTTGGGTGAGTGCATCAATGGAGGGAGATGGGGAGAAGTCACGTTTTGGTGAAGAAGAAGAAGAATGGCTGCTGTAATTTTTGGTTATTTGGTCTTCATTTAGTCTCTTTATTAGTTAGTCAAATGATGGCTTAATTGTGATTGGTCATAATTTATAAATGACATCATCAAGATGTCATAAATGAGCTTTTCTTTGATTTTTCTTTTCTTTTCTTCACTACTCAATTTCAATTTAATTTCTAGTAATGTTTGTTCATATTTTATGTCATATTAATTATTTACTTAACTGGACAAGTCGGCCAAAAATCACCTCTGAAGGCGAAATGACCAAAATGCCCTCCGTTTGGCTTAACGGGTCAAAATTGTCTGTACCCATTGAAAAATTTTTCTAAATATTTTCTTGGCATTCTAATGCCATAAGAACCTCAATGACCCTTCTCTGGAGTCCTAAAAATTATTTTATAATTTTTCCCCCGGGTCTAGGGCTCCTCGTTGCGAGAATCGCAACTTCCCTCTGGTTACCCATCGCTTGGGCACTGGCTCATTTGACTTAGTTGTATTTTATTTCTAAAATTTTTGTTAAATTTTTCTTGTTAATATTTGAGTTAATTATGGTTCCTGCCTTTAGTTTAAATATTTTTCCGGACGTTCTAGCTGTCCGGACCGACACCGGTCACCGAAACAGTAGAATGTACGGAGTTGCTACCGGGAGGATGTTACACAAACAGTTGAGGGAACTATTGCCTCATCATCTCTTCACTTTCCCAAGTTGCCTCCTCGGTGTTGTGGTGCCTCCAAAGCACTTTCACCCGTGGAATCTGCTTATTTCTCAACTCTTTTACTTCCCGAGCCAGGATTCGTAGAGGTTCTTCTTCATATGTCAAATCCGGCTGTATTTCAATTTCTTCCCTGGAGATGACATGTGAAGGATCTGAGCGGTATCTCCTAAGCATGGACACATGAAACACATTGTGGATCTTGTCCAGCTCTGGTGGTAAAGCTAGCCTATAGGCCACTGGACCCACACGTTCAATGACTTCATATGGGCCAATGAACCTAGGGCTTAACTTACCTTTCCTTCCAAACCTCAATACCTTCTTCCATGGTGACACCTTGAGGAACACTTTGTCGCCAACCGCATATTCTATTTCTTTTCTCTTCAGGTCGGCATAAGATTTACATGCATGCGAGGCAACCTTCAGATTAGCTTTGATTAGCTTCACTTTGTCCTCAGTCTGTTTCACCAGGTCTGGCCCCACCAATTTGTCTTCGCCCAATTCAGTCCAGCACACTGGAGTTCTACATTTCCTCCCATATAATGCTTCATACGAGGCCATTTGGATGTTAGCTTGGTAGCTATTGTTGTATGCAAATTCTTCCAGTGGGAGGTATCTATCCCAACTTCCCTCAAACTCAATGACACAACTCCTCAGCATATCCTCAAGGACCTGACATATATTTCATGTTATTGTTATCATTTTAATTAAATATTTGTATCAATTCCATTGGTTTCGATTGTTTACCTGGATTACTCTTTCGGATTGCCCATCCGTCTGAGGATGGAAAGCTGTGCTGAAGTGGAGTTGTGTACCCAAGGACTCATGCAACTTCTTCCAAAATCTCGATGTAAACCTTGGGTCTCGATCAGATATGATGGAAAGTGGAATTTCATGCAGTCTAACTATCTCACTGATATACAATTCTGCTAACTTCTCCAGTGAGTAGTCAGTCCTAACTGGCAGAAAGTGTGCTGACTTCGTCAAGCTGTCCACTATCACCCATGCTACATCATGTTTCTTCCGGGTGAGAGGTAGACCACTTACAAAATCCATGGTGACCCGATCCCATTTCCATTCAGGTATGCGTATAGGCTGTAGCAAACCTGATGGAACTTGATGTTCTGCCTTGACTTGCTGACATGTCAAGCACTTAGTCACATAGTCAGCTATGTCTTTCTTCATACCAGGCCACCAATACTGAAGCTTCAGATCATGATACATCTTTGTACTTCCTGGATGCATAGCATATACACTGGTGTGTGCCTATTTTAGAATACTGGCCTTCAATTCCCCATCATTTGGTACACACAGTCTTCCTTTGTAATACAGACACCCATCTGCTTTCACCTCATAGTCAGTTGCTTTTCCCTCTGAGATTTTGCTCATAATAGCCATTAGTTTCTCATCTACTTTCTGCCCATCTAAAATCTGCTGTAGCAGGTTTGGCCTCACTTGCAACTCAGCCAAAATAGCTCCATCTCGAATCAAAGTTAGATGGGCATTCAATGATCTCAAAGCTGTGATGGACTTTCTACTCAAAGCATCAGCAACTACATTTGCCTTCCCAGGATGGTAGTCAATTACACAATCATAATCCTTCAGGAACTCAATCCATCATCTCTGTCTAAGGTTGAGCTCCTTCTGGGTTGGCAAGTATTTCAGGCTTTTGTGGTCCGTGTAAATGTAGCACTTTTCACCATATAAGTAATGCCTCCATATCTTCAGTGCGAAGATTATTGCTGCTGTCGCAAGGGATTTTGCGGTCGCCTGGACGAACCCTCACTGAAGTGGGAAAGAGTGAGGAGTCGCCACCTTAGTTTTAAGGGAACTAAAGAAAACCATTTGTGAAAATAAATTGAAATGAAACCACTTCAAGGCAGAGATTCTAGGTTCGGGGTCCGTAAACGGGTGGGGAAGGTGTTAGGCACCCCACCTCGTCCCTTAATAAGGGTAAGTAGATTTAATTTTGCATTAGTTAGGAGGGCTTGAATGGATATGTTGATCCTTTTGACTAAAGGAGCATTTGATTTTTCACTAAATTTGGATCACCCAGATACATAAGTAAATGAGACAACCTTAGTGAGTTACTGTTGCATGTTAATCTAATCTAAAAGAACTATTTTATTAAAATTTAATTTAAGAACTGTATAAGAACTCTTCTCCGAACTCTTTAATATTTATTAAAATTTGAGTTGAGATCGGATAAGAACTCTCCTCCGATCTCTATTAAATCATTAAAAATTTTGAGTTGAGACCGGATAAGAACTCTCCTCCGATCTCTGTTTAATGCTTATTAAAATTTTGAGTTGAGACCGGATAAAGACTCTCTTCCGATCTCTATTAAATATTTATTAAAATTTTGATTTGAGACCGGATAAAAACTCTCCTCCGATCTCTATTAAGTATTTATTTAAAATTTTGAGTTGAGACCGGATAAGAACTCTCCTCCGATCTCTTTTGAGTATTTATTTTAAATTTTGAGTTGAGGCCGGATAAGAACTCTCCTCCGATCTCTTTTGAGTATTTATTTTAAATTTTGAGTTGAGACTAGATAAGAACTCTCCTCCGATCTCTTTTAAATTAACAGGAACCTGAATGGGGTCTTTCCGATCTCCCGAATTTTAATTTCAGCTACATGTCATAAGGTCCTAAGACTAAGGATTCTAGCGTTCTAAGGTGCTGGGGATAAGGCTTCTTTTAACTAATTGATATTTTGTGACTAAATAAGAGAAGCTGGACTGAATTTTGCTGACCTCCCCTAAGGTCACTTTACCAGTACCTATTAATGTATGATCTATTCTGTTTTGTTTACTTTGGTTTTATTCCACTTTATGGCATCTTGCCGAATTGCCGTTTACGTCAATCTAATAGTTTAACTATTTTCCTGACGTGTTATTCAGGCTCTCTCTCTCAAAAGAGACCCTTAAGTTGCAGTTACCTACGTTTTACCCAACCACTTACACGCTACTAGGAGCTAAAAAACTTGCATTAAAAAATAACTAAGATTAATAAAATGATAGACTGATCACTAAAGAAATAAACTCGAGAGTAACGTTCTTTAAGGTTCTTTGGCACTAAATGAACTTGGAGAAAATCACATGCATAAAAAGAGCAAAGAAAAGGTGAAAAGTAAACGTAAACACTTAACAAACGGCAATATGAGCTCTTACCTGTAAGGAGCCAAATCTATTGAAATGACTACTGGGAGACAAATAGTAATAAGACAGCAGACTGATTAGCTTGAGGGGTGATGTTCGTTGTGAACTGAAGGGTGCTTAGCTAAAAATGCAAACAGATTAAGATAAAAACTGAGTGAAATGGAATTGAGCTTGGATAATGGGAATGAAGACTGAGATAATAAAAGGCTGAAAGTGAGAGTGTGTCCAGATAATGAACAGACTGAAAATGTAGAGTTTCAGTATTCAAAATCCTTTTCAAGAAAACACTTCAGAAAACTAGTTTCAAAAGTCTTTCTAATCAAAACTTCAAAGTAGCAGAGTAACAAACTGAATCGAGTTTCAGAGTTCTTCAGCTATAATAACTACCTCTCTTTTTTTGCCCGTCCCTTGAACAATTTTTCATGCAGGTATTTATAGGAATCGGGTGCTCCCTATGAAGGGTCAGGATTTATTTTGAGGGAGATGGAGGGTCAAGATTTCGAAGGACATGATCGGATGTTCAGGAATTAAAGAGAACCAAAATGAATGGCTGAGATCACTCTTCAGAATATTTGTCCTTTTCTTCTTTCAATCTGACGGTCCCAAATCTTCTCGTCCGGAACGATCTGAGGGCTAAGAGAGAAAAACGCTGGTATTGTCGTCTTCTCTCTTAATCCAAGGGTTCCGGGTTTGACCTTACCAGTGAGATCAACGGTGGGGATTGGGATGTACAGGACTGTCATGACATACCCTGGCACCTGTCAGCATTGCGGGCGATTTTTAGGCGTGCGGTGGAGATCTCGTCTGCAACGCTTTAACTACCTCGGCTCTGATTCTGACGACGGTTATTGGGATTTGTCTTATTCTTTTTGCCTTCTGATCTTCCCTCTTTCTGATCTCTTTTACATGCTCTTTTCCGATCTTTCATGCTGGTCTCCCATATTCCGATCTATTATTCCGATCTTTCCCTTTCTCAGGTTCGGTCTGGTCAAAGCATTAATTTCCCCTCGATTCCCGAAGCGTTCGCTTCATTTTCTGCTCAGCAATAAATGCCCGTTTTCCCCTATATATACCCCTGACGACAAAGACATTTCCTTCATCTGATTTTCCTCTTTTCCTTCTTTCTTTTCCAGTTCTAGCTGCTCCGGCGGTCGTTCCGGCCATGATTGTGGTTTTTGATCCTTCTCCGATGGACTTCCTTATTCCTCGACTGAAAATTTACGACCCCGGTGATCGCATAACCTTGTCTGATGATGGTGAGAGGACTGGGTTAATTGACCGATCTGGATTGCGGACCTCGACCGTGCCGATCTCGAGTTGTTCAACTGGCATGATCGACAAACTGATTTTGGCCGAGCAAATTGCTGATGCTCCGCTGACCCTTGGCGGTTGCTTCCTCAAGTTCATTCGGCTTCTCACCACATTGAGTGTTCCGACAGTGGTTTCCTTCCACATTGGGTGTTCCGACAGCGGATTAAGCTCTGATCGGTGACACCCTTGGGATCAGTTATAAACCTGGGACTCTTTAGATAGGATGTTCCACCGGTCTCTAGAGATCACCCAAATGATGTAGTCCTTCAATGTAATCAGATCTCTAGAGATCGCCCAAATGATGTAGTTAGACCTTCATTGTAATCCGATCCCTAGAGATCGCCCAAATGATGTAATCCGATCTTTTGGAAATAAAAATCTTGTTTCTCCAATTATTATCTTATTAATTATTTTCCTATCTCTGATATATTTGTCCGATCTGGTTCCTAACAAAATGACTCTTAACTAATCCTTCATTCAAAATATTCAACTTATTATGCCGATCTCCATTTAACCGATCTCCTTGGAATGTTCGAGAGACGTGTCAGAACAGTTGGCGAATCCCACCAATCGATGCGTTGCCTAGAACCTCGTGAGCATTAAATGCTCGGACAAGTATAAATAGGGGTGAGGGGTTAGCCATTTGCTCCTGTATGTCATTTTCAATCTCTCGCTCACAACCTCAAAGTTCTCTCGTTTGCTCAAGTTCTTCCGACGCCGATCAGACTCCGGTAAGGGCTTTGATCTTCTTTTTAGTTTAATTTCTTCGTTTTCTTTGAAAATGAGCGGTGCCGAGGGTCAAAGAGTGGCGAGTCCTCCTTCCATTCAGTTCTCGTGGTCGTCTGACGAAGAAGAGGTGGTCGGGCCAAGCGGCATAAGCAGAACCTCCTAGGGCCTCTGTTCCAGCTCGGGGGCGGATCAGACCATTAAGGCACGTACCTTCTTCAGGGAGGGAGAATCTCCCTATGGACGAGCTGCCATCGATCTTACAAGAGTCCGATCTACAATCGTTTAGCCAGGAGTACAATATTATGCACGATTAAATGCGAACTTATCCGATGCCACGGTGATCACCGAGCCGATCACTTCTTTGAAGAGAATGACCTGGTTATGGTATACGAGGAACAGTTAAAGGTCGGTCTTCGGTTCCCTCTGGATGACTTCTTCAAGGAGGTCCTAAAACTTCACCGGGTGTGCATTGCTCAAGTTCATCCTAACTTGTGGCGGATCTTAGTAGCCTTCCGAGGTCTATGCCGAGCTAAGGGAATCAGACCTACGGCCAAGGTGTTCACTTGCCGCAGGCTAACTCGCCAAAGGACGGCGAGCACTGGTTTTTCAGCGAAGCCTCATTGCGGGCTCTTCACCGATCTGCCCTCCTCCCTTAAAAATTGGAAGAACCGCTTCTTCATTCTGAGGAGCAAAAATCCGACCTGCTTTGAGGACTTCCCCCGTAGCTGGTGGCACCAAGGGCCCCTGCTTCAGAAGCACATTAACCTGAACTAGGAGGAAAGCTTAATAGTGATGGATTTGAAGAATCAGGCTGCCACTCAAAAGTATTCCTGTTTAGATCACGGTGGTAGAAATTGCACCATTGGACCATATAGTGCTCCGCCAAGATTGCGAACTTCGCTCTCGACCTCGGCCTTTGGTATTTTCTACATCTCAGATCTCAGGACCTTAGTGATCTCACTGACCTCTTCTTTGTGCAGGTATGGCGGGTGATGAGGGTTCTAGGAAGCGGAAGAAAGAAAGAGAGATCTCCCGAAAAGTAAAGGAGATGAAGCATTCGGAAATGCTTCGAACTCCCGACCATGAACCAGGGGAGACGCAAGGAGGCCCGTCCCGACCTTCGGGGCCGCCGATCACTGAAGCTGTCTGATCTCCTCCTCAACAGGAAGAGCCGGCTCCACCCCCTCCAGTTGCTCCAAGCACAGAAAGGGGTCCTTCTCAATCTTCTGTGAGATCCTCTTCTTGTGGCGCTCAAACGTTGATCGAGTCCTTGAAGAATAACGGGTTTGGGAGAACCCGGTTTTGCCAAAGTCTTGGGGTCTTCCATCCGCCTTCGGGAGGATCGGGACAGCTATCCCGGACGGCCTTGACGATATCTTGACTCGCTCCATGAGCACGAGCGTGGAGTGCACAGTGAACGGACCATAGTTCGTGAAAAGGCTCATCGCCTGGGCAAGGAGGTCGAGAATAAGAATCAGGAATTGTCTTCCCTCCGATCCCAACTCGCTTCCGATCAGGATTAAATATCTCAAGTTGAGGCGGGCGAAGTTCTATGAAGACAGTGGCGAAACAGAATCATGTTCGTGAAAGGGATCGTGCTCTCGGGAAGTCGGCGCTCGGGCCATGAAGCTTCTCGTGTCGCCCAACTTATCGAGGAGCTTAAGGCGAAAGACGAAGAAATGGTGACAGGATAGTGGTGCCTATGTGAATGCTCACAAGGACCTCTTGGCGAACTCGAGCGTTACCGAAGAGGACTTCTCTTGGATGGCCGGCACGGCTCCGAGGCGAGGTGAGGATAGTGAAGAGGAAGGAGAGGATGAACAAAATGTAGATCAGGCTGGGGGTGATCCCCCAGCCGAATAACTTGTGCAAATTTTACAATGAAATGAAATAGAATGCCTTTTTGTTTGATGAATGGTTGTGATCGGAAAATTTCTAAACACTTGATTGTCTGAGTATATTGAAACAACTGAAAACTATTATTATCCTAAGTGTGAGAGATCGGAAAATACAACATGCATGAGATTGCTAAACGGAACTTAATTGAAAATTTTGGCTTGAACATCTAAGATCGGGATCTTCATTAAACCGGATTAGAACCTTGGCTTGGTTATTTCTAAACTTTTAAAAGAGAGGTTGATTATAAATATTGGCAGCAAGGTTCTGGTGTTAATTCAATCTTGTCTGACAAGAGAGATTGGGAATACAGTTAACTGGTCAGGATATTCGACAATTGGCTTGAGAGATCGGTGAATGATTGAGAGACCGGTAAGGCTTAACATTGACTCAATTCTCTATGAAGAGAGATCGGAACTATGGTTAAATAGCAAGGAGAGACTTAGTACTAGGGATCGGTTTCGAAGTTTGTTGATTCTGGGGATCGGCCAAAATATGGTGTCGACAGCTGCCCCTCTTTACATAATTTTTATTAAGGGAAAAATTTCTCGTATAGGAATTATGTAAAGATTTAGACCCGTATTTTGGACGATTAGGTGTCCGAAACTAAAGCATACCTAAGTCAGTGACCTAGGAATTAGTATCAGAAGTTAAATTAAAATCAACTTGGATCAAGGAACCAGAGGTTGATAGCAGGAAATTTAAATGCAGGAAATTAAAATCAACTTAGATCAAGGAACCAGAGGTTGATAACAGGAAATTTAAATTGCAGGAAATTAGAATCAACTTAGATCAAGAAACCAGAGGTTGATAACAAGAAATTTAAATTGCGGGAAATTAAAATCAACTTAGATCAAGGAACCAGAGGTTGATAGCAAGAAATTTAAATGCGGGAAATTAAAATCAACTTAGATCAAGGAACCAGAGGTTGATAGCAGGAAATTTAAATTGCAGGAAATTAAAATCAACTTAGATCAAGGAACCAGAGGTTGATAACAGGAAATTTAAATGCAGGAAATTAAAATCAACTTAGATCAAGGAACCAGAAGTTGATAACAGGAAATTTAAATTGCAGGAAATTAAAATCAACTTAGATCAAGGAACCAGAGGTTGATAACAGGAAATTTAAATTAAAGAAGCGGAAATTTAAAATCAACTTAGATCAAGGAACCAGAGGTTGATAGCAGGAAATATAAATTGCAGGAAATTAAAATCAACTTAGATCAAGAAACCAGAGGTTGATAACAGGAAATTTAAATTGCAGGAAATTAAAGCTGGCAGGAAATTTAAAATCAACTTAGATCAAGGAACCAGAGGTTGATAGCAGGAAATATAAATTGCAGGAAATTAAAATCAACTTAGATCAAGGAACCAGAGGTTGATAACAGAAATGAAATTAGAATCAACTTAGATCAAGGAACCAGAGGTTGATAACAGGAAATCTAAATTGCAGGAAATTAAAATCAACTTAGATCAAGGAACCAGAGGTTGATAACAGGAAATTTAAATTGCAGGTAATTAAAGCTGGCAGGAAATTTAAAATTAACTTAGATCAAGGAACCAGAGGTTGATAGCAGGAAATGTAAATTGCAGGAAATTAAAATCAACTTAGATCAAGGAACCAGAGGTTGATAACAGGAAATTTAAATTGCAGGAAATTAAAGCTGACAGGAAATTTAAAATCAACTTAGATCAAGGAACCAGAGGTTGATAGCAGGAAATGTAAATTGCAGGAAATTAAAATCAACTTAGATCAAGGAACCAGAGGTTGATATCAGGAAATCTAAATTGCAGGAAATTAAAATCAACTTAGATCAAGGAACCAGAGGTTGATAACAGGAAATCTAAATTGCAGGAAATTAAAATCAACTTAGATCAAGGAACCAGGGTTGATAACAGGAAATTTAAATTGCAGGAAATTAAAGTTGGCAGGAAATTTAAATTGCACTCACAAAGCAAGTCTAATCCGGACGCAAGAGGTTCTTCCCCAATGAAGTGTACTTAACAGAATCCCGAAGACCAATGACGAATGGAGGACGAGTTGCAAGACTTGACCTATGGCCTTATTCCTTCAAATGCCCCTTTTCGATTTTTGAGACTTTCTCCCGAAAAGCACCCTCACGGGTTTTCACTTCCCCTTCGTCTATATGACTAGAAGTGCCCTTTCAGGTTTTCACCTCTAGTTTTTTTTTAGGTCATTCCCTGCAAATCTCATAGTAAAGTACGTGAGGTTATCAATTGTCAAATCTTAATCTTATGGCAAAAATTTTAACTGATTTAAATAGCGCATTAAATAACGAGATTGCAGAAAGATAAATATAAGGGGAAGATAGGAACATGGGGAATGAAGTGCGATTTTATTACGGTTTAATATAAATAAAGAAGAAGTTTCAAAGAATAAGGGTACAAGGATAGATCTCACATATTCCCTGTGGCTGATTTTGAAATCCCTTAAATGCCATTATTTCAAGTTCTCTGAAGCCTCATGCCGTGACAGTTTCCTCTTCATCTTGGTTTCATGCCCCCCATTCCTTATTTCTCCCTTTTTGTTCTCGGGATGCCCTTTCGGGTTTTCACCCCTAGATTTTTTTTTTTGGGGGTTTTTTTTTTTTGCTAACTTACTTTTCTAAGGCGCCCTTTCGGGTTTTCATCCTTCACTCGTTTTACAGAAAGCGCCCCTTCGGGGTTTTCGCCTTCTTTCACACATTTTGCTAGGAGCGCCCTTTGGGTTTTCACCCCTACTTTTATTTATTTATTTATTTATTATTATTATTATTATTTTAAGCATAGTATTTCTTGATGGTGTCAGCATTCACAGGTCTTGGAAACTCTTCACCGTCCATGTGGGTCAAGATCAAAGCTCCTCCGAAAAATGCCTTCTTAACTACATAGGGCCCCTCGTAGGTTGGTGACCATTTGCCCCGGGGATCATTTTGATTCGGCAGTACTTTCTTCAGAACTAAGTCCCCGGGTTGGAATTCGCGCGGGCGAACGTTTTTGTCAAATGCTCTAGCCATTTTCATCTGGTATAACTGCCCATGACACGCTGCTGCTAACCTTTTCTCATCAAGCAAGTTTAACTGATCCAACCTTGACTGGATCCATTCTGACTCACCAATTCCTGACTCCTTCAGAATCCTTAGGGAGGGAATTTCAACTTCAATCGGCAATACTGCTTCCATGCCGTAAACCAGCGAGTATGGAGTTGCCCCGGTTGAGGTTCTCACAAAAGTCCGGTATGCGTGGAGAGCGTAAGGAAGCATATCATGCCAATCCCTATACGTGACCATCATTTTCCGGATTATCCTCTTGAGGTTTTTGTTTGCAGCTTCCACCGCTCCATTCATCTGGGGACGGTATGGGGAGGAATTGAGGTGTCAGATTTTGTATTGATCACACAATTTTTGAATCTTCGGACCATTCAGATTCTTAGCATTATCAGTGACGATTTCATTAGGGAGGCCATGCCGGCAGATAATATTGCTTTTGAAAAATCTGAGAAACGTATTCTGTGTGATATGCGCATAGGATGTCGCCTCGACCCACTTGGAGAAATAGTCGATGGCCACAAGGATGAATCTGTGCCCATTAGATGCCTTGGGATTTACGGAACCAAGCACATCGATGCCCCACATTGCGAAAGGCCATGGTGAGACGAGGTTGAACAACTTGTGAGGTGGCACATTGATCGGATCGGTATAGATTTGACACTTATGGCATTTTCGGAAATACTCGACGCAATCCTTTTCCATTGTGGTCCAAAAATACCCACGTCGCATGATTTGCTTAGCCATCATGTGCCCATTGGCATGGGTTGCACAATTTCCCTCATGAGTCTCAAAAAGGATTTTCTTCGCCTCCTTTGCATCCACACATCTCAATAATTTGCCATTGGAGCTCCTCTTGTATAGGGTTTCTCCACTGGGGAAGTATCCCAATGCTAATCTTCGAATCATCTTCTTTTCATTCTTGCTCGCCCCCAAAGGGAATTCTGCAGTTCTACTGATGACTAGGATGTCATGATACCAAGGCTTTCTATCGGGCTCTTCTTCAATCATGAAGCAATATGCTGGCTCACTTCTTGCTTTAATCTTCAATGTCTGAGCCATCCGACCCTCTTCGATTTGAGCCATAACAGCTAGAGTAGCTAAGGCATCAGCAAATTGATTCTTGTCCCTACTAAGGTGAGTGAAAGAGATTTCTTCGAATTTCTTGATCAGCTCCAATAGGTACTTCTGATACGGGATTAGCTTGGGATCCTTGGTTTGCCATTCTCCCTTGACTTGATAAATAATCAGGGCTGAGTCTCCGTATACCTCCAGCTTCCTGATTTTCATTTCGATGGCGGCTTGTAGACCCATCACACAAGCTTCATATTCCGCGACGTTATTGGTGCAGTCAAATCTCAACTTAACAGCTATCGAGAAGTGTTTTCCATCTGGGGATATCAATACAGCTCCAATTCCATTCCCGGACAAATTGACGGCTCCGTTGAAATACATTTCCCATACATCGGCTGGTCCCTTTTCTTCGCAGTCCACTTCATTAATATGCTCATCAGGGAACTCAAAATCCAGAGCTTCATAATCTTGGATAGGATTTTCTGCTAGGAGGTCAGCAATCACGCTACCTTTCACCGCTTTCCGGGTCATATAGACTATGTCATATTGGGAGAGTATAACCTGCCACTTGGCTATCCTACCTGGCACGAATGGGCTTTCGAATACATATTTGATAGGATCCATCCTGGAGATGAGCCATGTCTTGTGATTCAGCATGTAGTGCTTGAGGCGATTTGCTGTCCAGGCTAACGCGCAGCACGTCTTTTCTAAGAAAGAGTACCTTGGCTCACAATCATTGAACTTCTTACTCAGGTAATAAATAGCCCTCTCCTTTCGCCCGGTATCATCATGTTGTCCCAAAACACATCCCATCGAGTTCTGCTGGACTGCCATATACAGGATAAGAGGCCTCCCTGCCACGGGTGGGACCAATACTGGTGGTCTTGACAAGTATTGCTTGATCTTCTCAAAAGCCTCTTGGCAAACTGAATCCCATTGGGTGGAGTTGTTCTTCCGGAGTAGCCTGAAAATTGGCTCAACTTTGGCAGTGAGATTGGAAATAAATCTCGAAATGTAGTTTAACTTTCCCAGAAAACTGCGCACCTCCCTTTCTGTTCTCGGGGATGGCATCTCTTGAATAGCTCGAACTTTGTCTGGATCTACTTCTATTCCCCTTTCGCTTACTATGAATCCCAACAATTTCCCAAATCTAGCTCCGAATATGCATTTAGCAGGGTTCAATTTCAGCTGATATTTCCTGAGCCTTTCGAATACCCTCCTCATCACCTGTACGTGGCTTTCTTTTCCTCTAGATTTAATGATCATATCATCCACATACACTTCCACCTCTTTATGCATCATATCGTGGAATAATGTGACCATTGCACGCTGGTAGGTAGCAACAGCATTCTTCAACCCAAAAGGCATGACCCGATAGCAAAATACTCCCCATTGAGTGATGAAAGCAGTTTTATCCTTATCTTCCTCGTCCATCGGGATCTGATTATACCCTGATGCCCCATCAATACACGAACACCTGCCCAATCCCGCAGCATTGTCAACTAACACATCAATGTGAGGGAGAGGGAAATCGTCTTTCAAGCTCGCTTTATTGAGATCCACATGTCGGCGCTTTGCAGAACTCTCCCGTCTTTCTTCATTACCGGGACCACATTAGCTATCCATTGGGGATATTTGACCACTTCCAGGAACCCAGCTTTATACTGTTTCTTGACTTCATCCCGAACTTTGAGCAGTGTGTTGGGATTCATTCTCCTTAACTTCTGCTTTACCGGGACTGTCCCTGGAATTAGGGGAATTTTGTGTGTCACTATCTGAGGGTCCAAACCCACCATATCATCATAGCTCCAGGAAAATACGTCGAGGAATTCTTTAAGCAGATTGATCATATCTCCCAATTCTTCACTCCCCACCACCTTAAGTTCCCTTTTTACCTCTTCTGTGCCTAAATTTATGGTGTGTGTTTTGTCTCCACAAGGCACGAGGGAGGGCTCATCCTTTTCACTGTCTTCTTGTGTAGGGTCTTCCTCAGAATCATTTGAAGTAATGGCAGTTATGGGGATTTCAAAATTAACCAGAGGAATCTCTAAATCTATTGGATTATTAGGTGTTAATTGATGAATGGTCCTGAATGAATAAAAAAAATGTATATTAAGGATGGAATTCAAAAGAAAGAGAGAATTGGATTTAAAATGTGCTATTAATTCATTAACGTTTGTGCCATAAGAAAAGGTCCATTTACAGTATTACACTTGTCACCATGGACAAAATGATCAAGTGTAGATAACCAAAGGTACTTTACTCGAAATTGAGTACAGGGATGTCCTCGGTTGTCCAGTTGTTCAGCTCTTGCCCCTCAGTCATTGGCGAGACTAGGGCCTCATACAAGGAATCCAATTGGATGACATCTATGGATGGATCATCGGGTGATTCTTCTGTATTTGCCGGATGTTGAATGACCGGTTTAGTGAAGATCTCCGTGATTCTAGGGACTGCCCTTCCTTTGCCCATTTTCTGATCGAACCTCTGATCCCGAAGTATTTTCCTCATCCAGAATCGCCCATCCATGAGGGCATCCTCCTCATATCCCAAACCACAACGGCCTACCTTCTGAATAGCCGGTATGGGTTCCACAATTCCTTGCAAGGCAGTGCCTAGGCCTTTTCCCTCCTGATATCCATTCCTTGACATTACTTTGGCCACCGTAGCCATAGCCCCTTCATTTCTGGTTTCTTGTAACTCAAGGGCCTGGAAGAAACTTTCTAACGACTCCTCGGCCGCTTCCACGTAAGGAAGTGATTGTGGCTTGGTGACTAATATGGCTTCTTCTCCTCTCACCGTGATGATTCTGCCATCCATGATGTATTTTATTCTCTGGTGCAGAGTTGAGGGAACGGCGTTTGCAGAATGGATCCAAGGCCTCCCCAACAACATAGTGTAGGCCGACTTTATATTCATAACCTGGAATGTGACGCTGAAAGTGCATGCGCCAATCTGAAGTGGCAAGTCAATATCTCCCAACACTTCTCTCCTGGTACCGTCAAAGGCTCTTACCACCATAGCACTTTGACGTATGTCCGATTAGTCAACTGGCAACCTAGCTAAGGTAGCGCTAGGGAGTACATTGAGAGCTGACTCGTTATCAATAAGTACCTTGGCTACTATACAACCCTTACACTTCACTGTTACATGTAGAGCCTTAGTGTGCCTTAAACCCGCAGGGTCTATCTCATCCTCCGAGAAAGTAACAAAACTGGATACCTGGATTTGTCCCACTATCTTCTCAAACTGCCCCGGAGTAATATCGGGGTTTACAAATGCCTGATTCAGAATTTTCTGCAGGGCTTGACGGTGCACCTCTGAGCTCAAGATCAGTGACAGCAGTGAAATCCGTGCAGACGTCTTCCTTAATTGTTCCACCACATCATACTCACTTTGTTTCATTATTTGGAGTAACAACTCCTCCTCTTCTTTATGCTCAGTAGGCTCTGTTTCCTCTGTCTTCTCTATATCCTCTTCTGCATTCTTCCATGACTCTCCCACCTTTACTTTCCCTTTTCTCTTTTCTTTTTCTTTATTCTTTGTAACACCTCCCACTTGAGTTATGAACTCGACCTCTTGCTCAAGGGAGGAGGGCTTTGTGGCGATGTGGGTTGAGACCGATCCGGGAGTAGCACTGGTGGTAGGTCTAGCATAAGTCATCTGAAAGTGTGCATGAGGAGTGAAACATGGCTTAGGAGGTGCCGGAGGTGAAGCAAGGCTAGGAGCCGGTATACTGCTCGACGCTCCTTGAGTGAAGACTTGGAAATTGTAGTTCCAAGGTATGGCATGGGTGTTGGTAACAGGGAGCTGAGATGGGGCTCGGATAACCGTTACCGGTGGTGAGGCTACCGGGGGTGAGAAAGTGATTCTGGGTTTAGGGGGGGTAGCATTTTGGCTATATCTAGTGGTATTCACTCCCTCTTCCATCTTCGACCTCGTCTGGCATCTCAGAACCTTGAGAGATAATAAGTTCCGAACCTCTTGCCTGAATCCCTCACAGCCCTGCAGCTCATGATCAGCTGCCCCTCCATGATAAGGACACCCCGTACTCTCTTCCAATCCTGCTACCTGAGGGCAGAGGTAGCCTTCCCTTATTGCTATAGCAAAAATTTCCTTAAAGTAAGGAACCAGCTTGTCTACTTCCAGCGTTGATCCTCCTTCATCAGGCTCTATCATATTTACACCACTGCCTGCATTATGGTTGCTTGATGGGTTTGAGATAACATTGGGAGGGAACCATTTCCCTCAATCTTCAACCACCGTTTACGATTAAAGCGTGCACTCTTCCCGAGTGCCCGCGATTATCGGTTGAGTGCCCTTGTGCCCCTCCATGGTACTCTGGCAGGCGATAGGATCATACCACAGGGTATGGTGGCTGGATCGGGTCTAGGGGAACTGGTACAATTTGGTTTATACCGACAAGGTATCGGTATATTTCACTGAGTGGGAGGGGAAGAGGTGGATCAGAGTTTCTTGGGGGTCTTGGGTTGTTTAGTGGTGGTCTTGATTGAGCGGGAGGAAGAGATGGTCTTGGTTGGTAATTTGTAGGTGGAGGGTATTGTGGGCATGGGTGTGGATAATTAGGAAAGGAGGTGAAATATTTGCATTGTTGTGGCCATGAGGGGAGGATATGGCGATAATTGTTTTGAGGAATGGGAGTAATTATTCAGGGTGATTGAATGGACATCACCTCCTTTTTCTTGCCAAAGTTGGCGCTTTCTTTGCGGGGTTCTCACCAACTCTGCAATCGTCCCATTCTTAGGTTGGCCTCTATCCTTTCGCTTCTTTGTATGATGTCGGAAGAAGGCTGTGGAGGTGTTCCCAATCATCAAGTTGAAGTAAGGGCTTTCAAAGTTTCGATGAGCAGAGCATAGCTCATTGTTGGTCAGGGGATGCACTTACGCCTTTTCCCTCTATCTCTGGGCATATTCCTTGAAGCTTTCTCTGTCTTTCATGTACGAGTTCGAGGTCCCTTCTCATGGGGCCACATCACAATTAAATTTGTCTTGCTTTAGAAGGCATCGGCTAAATCCTTCAGAGCGCGGTTGCTCCTGTCCAACTGAATACACCATCTCAAAGCTGCCCCTGAGAGGCTCTCATGAAAGAAGTGGACCAGCAGTCTATCATCCTCTGTTAGAGCAGACATCTTGGCGATATAGGTGGCCAAGTGAATGCGAGGATCTGAATTCCCTGTGTACTTGTCGAAGTCAGGGACCTTGAACTTGGGTGGCACCACACATCGGGCACTAATCTTAGTGATGCCACGTCATTGAACCATACATATTCAGCCCATCAATTGCTCTCAATCTCTCCTCTAGAGCAGATAGTTTCTCACTTTCTTTTGTCTTATTTTCCCCTCCCATTGCATGATATGCTCCCCCGGCCGGGAGCTGAGGGGTGGAGTAAACTGGAGGGATTAGGATTGAAGGGTGAGGCTCGGCATTTGAGACAGCCGGGTAATAGGAGAAAGGCAGGTCATTAGTCATGACGACCGGATTGACAGTGACTGTCGGGTCCGGGATAGGTGATTGAAAGGTGAAAGAAGTTGAAGCTTGGTGAGGATCATTTGTTGGAGGTGGTGGAGGAGGTAATGGTAGGCTAGGCTCTGTTGTGGGTTTATTCTGGGACATTTCCCTCATTAGTCTCATAAGTTCTGAGACCTGATCTTTCAATTCGAAAACTTGCCCCTGTAGGTTCTGTACTTGTTCCTGATCTTCCATTATCTTTTTCGTCCGAGATCTTGTTAAGTACACTCGCTTGGGCTGAACCGTATGCTTGGTCAGACTTGCCTTGTTTGAAGCAATATTGATTTCCTGTAAGGAGTAAAAAAAGAAAATTTTAAATGAACTTTGAATTTTGCAAAGGAATTAAAAGTCCTGGTCTGGACGAAGGATACAGTGGCATTTGAGAGCCAGGTTGAAATCTGTAAAAGGATATTCGCATCAATTTTATCATGGCATCATTCGATAGTCTGACTGTGAATGACTGGATTGAATGCGTATTTATGATACCTGTCCATATAGCGCATTCAATTTTTCACATAACCCTAGCGAGGGAATTCCTACGGGAGTCATATTATTCATTCACAAATTTACTAAACAATGGTCCAGAAATCATTTCATTAACTGAATAATTTGTACATCGTATCCTCTACATTGGCCTAGGCTCTGGAAGGTTCTTTATAATAAGATGACATCTTCTGAGATACTTATATAACCTTTCTTCTTGCTTGGCAGGGTCGAATGCTTTGAGAGCATATTCGGATTCAGGTAATAGTTCTTGTTTTCCCTGTGCTATCATTCTTTCCAGCTGGTCAACATTCTCTTTCAGTCCTTGATAGAGAGCAGCTTGTTTTTCTTTCTCTTTCCTTTCCTTAGCACACTCTTTCAAGATATCGTTGATGAGTAGTGCCTGTTCTTTTAATTCGAGCTTCTTCTTTTTGTTTTCCTGTTTATACTCTTCAACGAGCACCTCTTGGTATTTCATCTTTTCCTGAAGCTTACTATTCTGTACTTTCACTTCTTTTACCTCAGCTTGGAGAGAGTCTTTTTCCTTTTCCCACTGTTCCTCTTGCTCTTCGAACCCCATCCTTTCGGCCCTTGCCTCTTCCTTGAGCCTTCTCACTTTTCTTTTAAGTTTCTGCTGTTGGTCCTCCAACTGTTTTATTTGTTCTTGCAGTTGTGAGTTCTCGGTGTTTGCCTTTTGTAGTGAGTCAAGCAGACGATTATCAGCTTCTTCTAATAGGATGTTTTGGCGAGGGTTGCTATCCTCGAATTCTATAGTTGAGTGTTCTCGGTCCCTATCAGCTCTCCATTTAAGATAATCGCCTGAGGCACTTGGGCCTTTAGGCGATCTCTCCATCAGAGTAATGTTTTCCCAAGACTTGCGAGCCAGTTTCAATCCTTCCTCTTCCTTGAGCTCATGGTAGAAATGACCTTGGTGATATTCTTCAATGTCGATTACGGTATGTTGAGCCAAACTGCCTCATTACCAAGGCCGGAGTGTAACTTGTATATCCGGTTACTCCGATTAGGGATACCGACTGATTACCTCCCGTATCGATCAAAACGGGTTGGCCTGACGTCCACAGCTTCCTCCAACAGTAATCATGGCTATTGAAAATCAAAATCCGTTCCCACCACTGCTGTTCATTCTTTGGACTGATTACTAACCGGGTCATCTTCTCGATGGGAGGCTAGTCAAGGTACCAAGTTAATCCCTTTGTCTCCACAGGACACATGTGACTGATAATCCAGAGGTATAGCAACCGAGAACAACACTTAATGGACCCTGTCCTGTTGTGCTGCGGAGGTTAGGGTTAACAAGGTTTCCGCAAGAATTGCCGGTATCGGATTGATCTCCTGCCTTTCTACAGTCCAAAATGCTTCCACCGCGCTGCAAGTTACGATTCCCAATGGTCCCGGGAACAAAATCAGACCATAGATCCCCAAGGCGAGTGCCACTGAAGCTTGATTCCATTTTTCCTCTTGGAGGTACTGATCTAACCACTTCTGGAGATATGTCCAATACCAACCATGTGTGTTTCCTTTGACAGTTTCTTTTGACTTTGCCTCCTCCGAAGGGATGCCCAACAAATGTGTTAATCGTTTCCAGGTCTGCCTATGCTCAAAGTGTAGGTAGATCCGATTCTGTGTTGAATAAGGAATCCCTAATAATGCCTGATATTCTTCCAAAGTGGGAGCTGTATCAATATCATTGAAAGAGAATACCCCGTACTTAGGGTTCCAAACCGACAATATGGCTTTTAATGCCGGGATTTGGACCTTGACTCGCATTAAGGTTGCTATCCTCCCATACTTCTCTTCAAATCGTGCCTTGACCTGATCGGGAAGCAACCTCCATCCATTAGACAGGCTCTCGAGGCTGTTCATTCTGACTTCAATTCCATTTAGATCTAATGAAGGTAGTAAGCTAGCATGTGCCTTGGAAACATCATTTTGTGAGGGTACTGGAGTATGAATCGATTTGGACCAAAGTTTAGCATTCTGAACTTCTTCTGCCGACTGACTCGAGGATGCCATGATAAATATGATGCCTATCCTTTTTACAAACTTTTGGTTTGGTGATTGCCTGCGGGAAAATTTGTTAGCAAGATAAATTAGGGTAATTTTGAATCATACTGTTGACAGGATGACACGTACACATTTATCAAAGTAGGAAAATGTGTAGGTGTTTTAGTAGAATTCAAGATTACCCTCACAAAAAATGAACAAAAGGAAATTAAAGCAGAAAAGGATAAGAGTAAGTATGCCCCTTTTGTCCTATAATAGGGAGACTCCTGATATCGGACGAGCGCTACCTCTTTGGGTAGTTCTATCTTACAAGGTAGCTTACTATGGCTTTCGGCTATCGTGATAGTTTAGCTCAGGGTCTAATTTTCTAAAAGCCACAGGTTCCCAAATTGCCCCTACTGTAAACAGTAGAGCCCCATTCTACCCCCATGATATTATCGGGAAAATTCCACGGGTATCACAGTGAATAGAACGAGTTTCAATTTGAGCAGAAGCCTTCACGGATACTAACGGGGTAAAACCCACTGCATGCTTACATGACTCCCTCCTACTTCCCTAAAAGGGTAAGAAAGCCCGGGTATAGGGCTGAAGTGTGTGAGGACATCGTGTGAGTGTTCAGTGAGTGAAGGGACACCTTTACCTCTTCCCAATTCAGGGGGATTTTATTTTTCCATTTTTCTTTTTCTTCTTTTTTTTGAAACGAAGAGCACTGTAGGAAATAAAACTGTAAAACAAGCAAAATAGTTAGCAACAATAATGTATAAAACATCGCTAAATGAGCCCATCTAACTATAATTTGATCGGACAAAATTAAATCTACTTTTGGACCACTAGACCGGGGTTAAGTCAGTCTTTGTACTATATCCCCAGTGGAGTCGCCAAGGTGTCGCAAGGGATTTTGCGGTCGCCTGGACGAACCCTCACCGAAGTGGGAAAGAGTGAGGAGTCGCCACCTTAGTTTTAAGGGAAACTAAAGAAAACCATTTGTGAAAATAAATTGAAATGAAACCACTTCAAGGCAGAGATTCTAGGTTCGGGGTCCGTAAACGGGTGGGGAAGGTGTTAGGCACCCCACCTCGTCCCTTAATAAGGGTAAGTAGATTTAATTTTGAATTAGTTAGGAGGGCTTGAATGGATATGTTGATCCTTTTGACTAAAGGAGCATTTGATTTTTCACTAAATTTGGATCACCCAGATACATAAGTAAATGAGACAACCTTAGTGAGTTACTGTTGCATGTTAATCTAATCTAAAAGAACTATTTTATTAAAATTTAATTTAAGAATTGTATAAGAACTCTTCTCCGAACTCTTTAATATTTATTAAAATTTGAGTTGAGATCGGATAAGAACTCTCCTCCGATCTCTATTAAATCATTAAAAATTTTGAGTTGAGACCGGATAAGAACTCTCCTCCGATCTCTATTTAATGCTTATTAAAATTTTGAGTTGAGACCGGATAAAGACTCTCTTCCGATCTCTATTAAATATTTATTAAAATTTTGATTTGAGACCGGATAAAACTCTCCTCCGATCTCTATTAAGTATTTATTTAAAATTTTGAGTTGAGACCGGATAAGAACTCTCCTCCGATCTCTTTTGAGTATTTATTTTAAATTTTGAGTTGAGGCCGGATAAGAACTCTCCTCCGATCTCTTTTGAGTATTTATTTTAAATTTTGAGTTGAGACCAGATAAGAACTCTCCTCCGATCTCTTTTAAATTAACAGGAACCTGAATGGGGTCTTTCCGATCTCCCGAATTTTAATTTTAGCTACATGTCATAAGGTCCTAAGACTAAGGATTCTAGCGTTCTAAGGTGCTGGGGATAAGGCTTCTTTTAACTAATTGATATTTTGTGACTAAATAAGAGAAGCTGGACTGAATTTTGCTGACCTCCCCTAAGGTCACTTTACCAGTACCTATTAATGTCCGATCTATTCTGTTTTGTTTACTTTGGTTTTATTCCACTTTATGGCATCTTGCCGAATTGCCGTTTACGTCAATCTAATAGTTTAACTATTTTCCTGACGTGTTATTCAGGCTCTCTCTCTCAAAAGAGACCCTTAAGTTGTAGTTACCTACGTTTTACCCAACCACTTACACGCTATTAGGAGCTAAAAAACTTGCATTAAAAAATAACGAAGATTAATAAAATGATAGACTGATCACTAAAGAAATAAACTCGAGAGTAACGTTCTTTAAGGTTCTTTGGCACTAAATGAACTTGGAGAAAATCACATGCATAAAAAGAGCAAAGAAAAGGCGAAAAGTAAATGTAAACACTTAACAAACGGCAATATGAGCTCTTTGAAAATGAGCGGTGCCGAGGGTCAAAGAGAGGCGAGTCCTCCTTCCATTCAGTTCTCGTGGTCGTCTGACGAAGAAGAGGTGGTCGGGCCAAACGCGCAAACAGAACCTCCTAGGGCCTCTGTTCCAGCTCTGGGGCGGATCGGACCATCAAGGCACGTACCTTCTTCAGGGAGGGAGAATCTCCCTATGGACGAGCTGCCATCGATCTTACAAGAGTCCGATCTACAATCGTTTAGCCAGGAGTACAATATTCGCCCTGATTCGTACGAACGTATCCGATGCCACGGCGATCACCAAGCCGATCACTTCTTTGAAGAGAATGACCTGGTTATGGTATACGAGGAACAGTTAAAGGCCGGTCTTCGGTTCCCTTTGGATGACTTCTTCAAGGAGGTCCTAAAACTTCACCGGGTGTGCATTGCTCAAGTTCATCCTAACTCGTAGCGGATCTTAGTAGCCTTCCGAGGTCTATGCCGAGCTAAGGGAATCAGACCTACGGCCAAGGTGTTCGCCGAACTGCACAGGCTAACTCGTCGAAAGGACGACGAGCACTGGTTCTTTCAGGCGAAGCCTCATTGCGGGCTCTTCACCGATCTGCCCTCCTCCCTTAAAAATTGGAAGAACCGCTTCTTCATTCTGAGGAGCAAAAATCTGACCTGCTTTGAGGACTTCCCCCGTAGCTGGTGGCACGGGGGCCCTCGCGAGCGCATTAACCTGAACCAGGAGGAAAGCTTAATAGTGATGGACCTGAAGAATTAGGCTGCCACTCAAATGTATTCCTGTTTAGATGCAGTGACCGCCGTGTTGCACCATTGGACCATACAGCTGCTCACCGGCCAAGATCGCGAACTTCTGCTCTCTGACCTGGGCACTGGTATTTTCTACATCTCAGATCTCAGGACCTTAGCGATCTCACTGACCTCTTCTTTGTGCAGGTATGGCGGGTGATGAGGGTTTTAGGAAGCGGAAGAAAGAAAGAGATCTCCGGAAAGTAAAGGAGATGAAGTGTTGGAAATGCTTCAAACTCCGGCCATGAACCGGGGAGACGCAAGGAGGCCGTCCGACCTTCGGGCCGCCGATCACGAAGCTATCCGATCTCCTCCTCAACAGAAGAGCGGCTCCACCCTCCAGCTTGCTCCAAGCACGAAAGGGGTCCTTCTCAATCTTCGTGAGATCCTCTTCTTGTGGCGCTCAAGCGTTGATTGAGTCCACGAAGAATAACCGGTGTTCGAGAACCCGGTTTTGCCAAAGTCTTGGGGTCTTCCATCCGCCGGGAGGATCGAGACAGGCTGTCCCCGGACAGCCTTGACGATATCTTGACTCGCTCCATGAGCCTGAACGTGGAGTGCCTGGTGAACCAGACCATAGTTCGGGAAAAGGCTCATCGCCTGGGCAAGGAGGTCGAGAAGAAGAATCAGGAAATGTCTTCCCTCCGATCCCAACTCGCATCCGCTCGAGATTACATATCTCAAGTTGAGGCGGCGAAGTTCTATGAAGGCAGTGGCGAACAGAATCATGTTCGGTGAAAGGGATCGTGCTCTCAGGGAAGTCGAGGCGCTCCGGGCCAACGAAGCTTCTCAGGTCGCCCAACTTATCGAGGAGCTTAAGGCGAAAGACGAAGAAATGGTGACAGGGATAGCTGGTGCCTATGTGAATGCTCACAAGGACCTCTTGGCCGAACTCCAGAAGTGTTACCCAGAAGAGGACTTCTCTTGGATGGCCGACCTGGCTCCCGGGGGCGAGGGTGAGGATAGTGAAGAGGAAGGAGAGGATGAACAAAATGTAGATCAGGCTGGGGGTGATCCCCCAGCCGAATAACTTGTACAAATTTTGCAATGAAATGAAATAGAATGCCTTTTTGTTTGATGAATAGTTGTGATCGGAAAATTTCTAAACACTTGATTGTCTGAGTATATTGAAACAACTGAAAACTATTATTATCCTAAGTGTGAGAGATCGGAAAATACAACATGCATGAGATTGCTAAACGGAACTTAATTGAAAATTTTGGCTTGAACATCTAAGATCGGGATCTTCATTAAACCGGATTAGAACCTTGGCTTGGTTATTTCTAAACTTTTAAAAGAGAGGTCGATTATAAATATTGGTAGCAAGGTTCTGGTGTTAATTCAATCTTGTCTGACAAGAGAGATCGGGAATACAGTTAACTGGTCAGGATATTCGACAATTGGCTTGAGAGATCAGTGAATGATTGAGAGACCGGTAAGGCTTAGCATTGACTCAATTCTCTGTGAAGAGAGATCGGAACTGTGGTTAAATAGCAAGGAGAGACTTAGTACTAGGGATCGGTTTCGAAGTTTGTTGATTCTGGGGATCGGCCAAAATATGGTGTCGACAGCTGCAAGCTCTAGATCATGGGTAGGGTAATTTTATTCATGTGGCCTTAGCTGCCTGGAAGCATAAGCGACCACCTTCCCCTCTTGCATCAATACACACCCTAACCCATTATGAGAGGCATCACTGTAGACCACAAAGTCCTTTCCTGACACTGGCTGTGTTAACACTGGTGCCTCTGTCAACATAGCTTTCAACTTCTCAAAACTGGTTTGACACCTGTCATTCCAGTCAAATCTGACATTCTTGTGTAACAACTTGGTCATTGGAGCAGCTAGTAAGGAAAATCCCTTCACAAATCTCCTGTAATACCCAGCTAGCCCCAAGAAGCTTCTGACCTCAGTTGTATTTCTAGGAGGCTTCCATTCCATCACTGCTTCTACTTTCTTGGGATCCACCCTAATCCCATCAGCTGACACTATGTGTCCAAGGAATGCAATCTCATTCAACCAAATGTCACACTTGGACAACTTAGCATACAGCTTCTTTTCTCTCAGGGTTTGCAGAACAATTCTCAAATGCTCATCATGTTCTTCACTGGTCTTGGAATACACCAAAATATCATCAATAAAGACCACTACGAACCGATCTAAGTATGGATGGAAGATACGATTCATAAGGTCCATAAATGCCGCTGGTGCATTTGTTAGGCCAAAGGGCATCACTAGAAACTCATAATGCCCATATCGGGTCCTGAATGCAGTCTATGGCACATCTGCATCCTTCACCCTCAACTGATGATACCCTGATCTGAGATCAATTTTAGAAAATACTCCTGCTCCCTTCAACTGATCAAACAGATCATCAATTCTAGGCAACGGATATTTGTTCTTCACGATACTTTATTCAATCACGTGTCGATGCATAACCTCAAAGTCCCATCCTTCTTTTTCACAAACAGCACTGGAGCTCCCCATGGTGACACACTGGGGCGTATAAACCCCTTATCAAGTAACTCTTGCAATTGAGTTTTCAACTCCCTCAATTCAGTGGGTGCCATCCTATAAGGAGCAATGGAAATGGGTGCTGTACCCGGCAATGTCTCAATAGCAAATTCAACTTCTCTTTCTAGTGGCAAACCAGGTAATTCTTCAGGAAACACATCTGGGAAGTCTTTTACTGTGGGTATGTCACTCAAGTTTGGCTTAGCCTGCCTAGTATCCACCACATGTGCTAGGTAGGCTTCACAGCCTTTTCTCATCATTCTTCTTGCAACTGTAGCTGAGATGACATTGGACAGGAAATCTGTCCTTTCACCCACAACGGTGATCTCATTACCCTCAGAAGTTTTCAAAGAAATTCTCTTCAATTTGCAATCAACTATTGCCTGATGACGTGACAACCAGTCCATTCCCAAAATCACGTCAAACTCGTGGAAGGGCAACTCAATTAGGTCTGCTAAGAATTCATACCCCTGAATTCTTAACGAGCAACTCTTGTATACTTTGTTCACCACTACACTGTGGCCCAATGGATTAGTGACCAGAATGTCTTGGTCACTCTCCCCTACTAGTATCCCCCTTTCTACGGGTAAGTTGATGCAGATGTATGAATGGGTGGATCCTGGATCCACCAATGCATGCACAGATGTATTGTAGACGGAGAATGTACCCCTGATGATGTCCGGGGCATCTTTCTCCTCCTGAGCTCTAATAACATAAGCTCTTGCAGGTGGTCTGCTGTCAAGCCTCTCTGCTGGCTCAGATGCAGGCCTTTGTGATGGTCCCACAGCCTCAGATTTGCCAGATTTTCTACCCCTCTGTGGTGTAGGAGCAGGTCTGTCTGCTTGTGTTGGAGCAGCTGTAGTCATTCTACGTGGACAGTTCCTCAGCTGATGCTCTGTCGACCCACACCTTAGCGAGCACCGATTACTCTCCAACACTCCCCCTTATGCCACTTGAGCGGTGTGGACATGCGAGTTCTTGCTGGTCCCTGAACCCCATCATCGAGAGCCGCCGCGATGGTGTGGACTGACCTCTCCTAGGGGTGAACTATGGCTTGGGCCCCTGAGACTGACCCTGACCGTGTGGCTGACCTGAACTCTGTGCAAGTGGACCCTTGAACCTCTTCCCAGGTGCAGGAGATGAACTAGACTGACCCGGGCCCCTCTTCTGCTGTCTATCCCTTCTGGTCTGCTCACTGATTCTTACTTTTTCAACCTTTATTGTAGCTTTCACTAACTTAGTAAATTCTGTGATTCGCAGGGCAGTGAGCTGGATCTTTATGTTGTCATTTAGTCCCTCTTCAAATCTCTTACACCTTTCAGCTTCATTAGGGACTATCTCCCTTCCGTAGCGGCTTAATCTAACGAATTCCTTCTCATACTCGGCCACTGACAGCTGTCTCTGCCTCAGGTTAATGAATTGCCTTCTTCTCTCTTCTAGGTATACAGTACCCACATATTTCTTCTTGAATTCTAAGAGAAAGAAGTCCCAATTTATAGCTTCTGGCTGTACTTCACTGGACACCGTATCCCACCACTCATATGCATCATCTTGCAATAGAGATATGGCAACTTCTAGGTTTTGTTCAGGAGTGCAGTGGAGTTGTTTTAAAACCCTGCTTGTTCTGTTCAACCAGTTCTCGGCTGCAACAGAATCATCTTCTCTCTTGCCAAAGAAGTCCACTGCTCCATACTTTCTCAATTTTTCCAGGTGTGATTTTGGTTGTGGAGGTGGTGGTAGTGGTGCTGCTGCTGGCATTACCCCAGCCATTTGTCTAAAGAAATCGGCCATTTGCTGGAACATGACCTGTGGAGGCTGAGTAGGCTCTGCCTGAGCTGGCAGAGTAGGTTTTCCCCTACCCCCAGTCTCAGCTGCTGCAGGTGGAGCATGACTCTCCACTTCCTCCTCGACTGCTCTCTGTGATGAAGGGTCCATATCCTATTCAAAATAAGAAAGACAAACAGATCTGCATTAGTGTCACCTCGACTCTTACAAATGCAATGCATGGTATGGACTCAATCTAGGCCCAGAAACGCCTAAACCGTGCTCTGATACCACTAAATGTGACACCCCTTACCCATGTACAGAATATCCGAGTAAGCAATGTCACACGGTGTATCGGCACACTCTATTTTACCTTAATCAATTTTTGTCATAGTTTTGAATATAGTTTATGAAATATAATTTATTTAAGCCATTTATCGAAATTATTATTTATTTGAGGTTCCGAAAATTTTAAAGAAAATCCGGCAGAGTGCTGGCTAAAAATGGAGAAAACAGTCTTTGGAACCTGTTAAAAACACTTCCAATATTCATATCTCATCATTCATCTCAAGTGGTAATCATGTATAAAACACAGATAAATATTCACTTTTCCATTCACAAACACAGTTCTCATTATTTACATGAAAATCAAAATACATTACATGAGTTTCATTTACACAAGGGAAAATAAAAATCAATTACAAAATACCAAAATGAAGCCTGGTGTCCTACCAATGCACTGTAGGTGGTGAGGTGACACAGACACTATGCAGGGCTGCAGGATGGACTCACCCAGTCTGCGGTCTACTGGGCTCACGATCAGTATCTCCAGAACCTACGCGTGGCAAAAGCAACGCGCTAAGCAATAATGCTTAGTGGTGCAAATAATAAAATAGAAAGAAATAACAGAAATAAATATGCATTGAATGTATATGTTTTATTTGTTTTGTATTTGTATATCCATTTATTTCGTTAACCTCGTCCACTTTCATTCATTTAGTTGCCCAAGTAACCTATACTGGACGACTGGACTGGATAAACGGGTAAACTGGCACTAGGTATCTAGTACCTCGGGCCGTCACACCATCGGTCACATATGTATCTCCCGGTGTGCAACAGAACAGCTAACAAGCTGTAAATAATATCAGGCACAAGGCCACATCTCAATACAAGGTCAGAATGGCTAAAAGCCATGAAATCACAGAATGGCATATTGCCATGTGCAGTACTGCTAACTGAACCCTATTGCCATGCCAAACTATCCAAACCAATCTAGTTAGGTATACTAGGGCATTTGATACTTTTGAATTCTTCAATTTTTGAATTTCAAGTTTTGGTGTCACTATTCACCTCATTGGTCAACAAAAATGTTGACTTTTTGATAGAAAATAGGTACATTGGTTTTGACACTCCCAACATACCACATTTTGCATTCAAAACTTGTTGGCATTAAGCATTTATACCATTTCTAAGTTTAAACCAAGGGAAGTAGAATTTTCAGTTTTTGTAGCCCAAATTTACTGTTCCATTGGGCACTGTTGCAATGGGAATTTGAGGAAATGGTAAACATGAAAGTTGTTCCTTATTTTGTCTAGTTGAATTTCGTTTTTTGAATCACTCCATTTGGAGTTTTGTAGCTCCAGATATGGCCCAAAAACCACAGCTGGCCGGATTGCCAAAACTGCAGAATTACCAAATCTATAATACCATGAACAGTGACTGCCATTGCCTTGTTGAATAGGTTCTGGTCATATTTTGGGGTAGGTTTCTTCATGAAAGTTGTTTTTCTATGTCTTATCTTGTTTCTGTAAAAATTTCAGGTCAATTGACCATATCTACAGTGAGTTATGGCCAAATGAACAGTTACTGTTCATTTGGTCATTTCTGCAATTGCTGTTGCAGGGTATCCGGATTGGGGCCAACTTTTGGTCCTCTTACTTTGGTCTTTTGGGCATGGTTTCTTCAGAAAAAATGTGCCATTATAAGCCTAGTTTCATGTCCAATTGGCCAAACACCAATTGGACCAACAAAGCCAAAGATATGGCAGTCCAAGTGGGCTGGAATCACAGCCACCCTGCTGCACTCACTAGGTAGCATACTCATTCACTTTGCCATGCTATATTTCTGTCCAAATTATGGTCAAATTTTCTCAAATGGTCACTAATTGACCATTAGGATGTTCTTTAACAATTTCATAAGCCAAGTTCACATTTTGCTCCCAAAACCCTAGCTTCACATTATGATTCATACAAGATGCTTTAGTTAGCACACTAATTCATTATCCATGTAGATATATACCTTAAACATCATTTCTAGTCCACTCTAAGTCCATCAAAACAATCAAAATCATTCCTTCCTTAAGGCTTCTGAATTCTATGGTGGACATACACATGAGTTTGGTTCATTTATTTCACAATTTCTTACCTATTACAAATCTCTAACATGGAATTAATGAGTTTTAAATACATATGTGCACTAACCTTTTGTAGGCAGATTTTTCCCAAGCTCAAAACTTCATTTCTTTTCCTTTTCTTGGCTGCCAAAAGGTTATGCAAGGTGCAAGGATAAATTTTTGTGAAAAGTGTCTAGGGTTTATGGTGAAATGAAGAGGGAAATGGAGCTTGCTTGAAGTTGTCAATGGAGGTTGGGCTAGGGTATGAATTTCGGCTGGTTTTGGGGAAGGGGATGGCTGCTGGCTTTTTGATTTATTTTGGTCTCAATTTGTCTCTTTTATTTGTTAGTTAATAGGTTGTTTAAATATGATTGGTTATAGCTTTTAAATGACATCATCATGATGTCATAAATAAGCCTTTTTCCTCATTTTCTTTTCTTTTCTTCACTACTCATTTTCAATTTAATTTTTAGCAATATTTATTCATATTTTAGATCATAATAATTATTTACTTAACTGGACAAGTAGGCCAAAAATCACCTGTGAAGGCGAAATGATCAAAATGCCCTCCGTTTGGCTTAACGGGTCAAAATTGTCTGTACCGATTGAAAAATTTTTCTAAATATTTTCTTGGCATTCTAATGCCATAGGAACCTCAATGACCCTTCTCTGGAGTCCCAAAAATTATTTTAAGAATTTTTCCCCGGGTTTAGGGCTCCTAGTTGCGAGAACCGCAACTTCTCACTAGGTTACCCATCGCTTGGGCACCGGCTCATTTAACTTGATTTTATTTTATTTCTAAAATTTTTCCTAAATTTTTCTTATTAATATTTGAGTTAATTATGGTTCCTCGCTTTAGCGTAAATATTTTTCCGGACGTTCTAGCTGTCCGGACAGACACCGGTCACCAGAACAGTAGAATATACGGGGTTGCTACAAGGAGGGTGTTACATGGCACCCATCATAACAATTTATTTAGAAATGCGGTGTGTTTTCTTTTCAAATAAAAAGTTATTTAGATCATAAATTTAAAAATGCTACATATTATATTTTATATGTATATCGTATTATATATATTATGTCTTAAATTCATAATAAATTGGGTTTAGACCATATTTTTTCTTCTTTTCAATAATCCCTAATTACTAAAAGTCAATGAAGTAGGGGTTGCTAAATAATTTTTCACAGCTCAAGTATGCTCACAATATTTTGGAAGAGGTTGAATGGAATGTTTGATTCAAAGTAAAATGAATTTATGACATAATATATATAATACGATATACATATAAAATATAATAAGTAGCATTTTTAAATTTATGATCTAAATAACTTTTTATTTGAAAAGAAAACACACCGCATTTCTAAATAAATTGTTATGATGGGTGCCATCTTTCTGTCACCAACTTAAAGTATACTAAGTTTGGTTTGAAATAAACTTGTTGAATGCCGGGCCTTAAGATATGCTAATTTATTTATTTATTTATTTATTATTTCCCCTCATAATTATTCTTTGTACATAATTATATTTAAATTTACTTTTCTTAGTGTAATCACATTAAAATAAATATAATTTTTTTTTAATAATAATACAATGCTCTGTTTTTCTGGGTATGTATACCCATATTCAATTTTATTTATTTTCTTGGCATAATTACGTTACTTTGAGTTTTTTTTTGGTCCAAAGTAAAATTTCATTGATTAATAGTAGAGTTATATAACCCATGGCCCAAATATAATATGGATTCCTAGTTAATGGCCCTAACCCAAGCCAAGAAGAAATAAGCCCATAGCCCACACAATTGAAACCATAGGGCTAAACAAGTATTTGACCCAAAGCCAAGAGACCTAGCAAACCAAAGAAGGGAGTGACACAGCGTCGCCAAGCACATCAGGCCACCCAGCTACAAAGGGAAAATGTAATTCACACCAGGAAGTGCAAAATAGGGAGATCTCTTTCAAATCGATGGAAATGCAAGGCCAATATAGTCTGTTTAAGCCCAAGCAGAGGCCTTTCAAACTAGGTCATCAATCCTAGGACATGGTCAAGCTATGAATCAAGCTTCTATCATTATGAGGAACTAGGGACTATGGAGAAGCCAGAGAACTAGATGAGGCATGGCAGAGCTCGGGCTTCTCATTCTCATATAGCCTGAAAGACTAAGGACCAACATCTTGGTGCCATTACATTCCCTAAGTTACTAGCCAACAGGGAATACCCTTGAAGCCAAACCTATAGAAAACAGTCGAACACCATACACCAATAGAAAACCTTCTCTATTTAACCACTCAGGTCTGCAGGGAAAAAAAAAAGGAACCAAATGTCACATCTTATCCCTCCATAAGATGTGGCATGATCTTGTAGTATACTTAATAAATTACCGAACTTCGCCTACCGATAATCTATTAAATATACTACAAAGGATTTTGGCAAAAAAAAAATCGTTTTAAACTTTAGGATGATGATAAAAATTAATTTAAGTGTTTTCAATTCTGATAAGTATCATAAAATTTATTTAGAGATAAATAGGCATTTTTAAAATTTTGCAGAAAATCCGCGTGGTTATGGCTAAAACTATATTAAAACAGTTCTTCAAAACCTATCGGCAAACAATTTACAAATGTATTATATTCAATTGGAACTCAATCAATTCAAATTGTCTCATTTCATATCAACAAAATATCATCTTAATAAAAATAATTGATCATTCACAAGAATCAGAAAGAAATTTAGATGTTTACATTCATTGAAGTAATGACATTAATATTACGAAAATATACAAGTAAATAAAATCTCAAAATAATATTACAAATATTTCTGTATAACTGCTCGAATGTAATTACATACATATAACTACATGATTACATCAAAACCTAATGTACAAGGGTATACCTATAATATACCCGAAGATAATTTCAATATGTATTCAAGTCACAACTTTAAGTGATCTCATTCAGCTGCTTTATATTTTCTTTCACCTACGACAGCATACAAAGCTATCGCTGAGCGGTGAACTCAGTGGTACACAACTAATAATTTAAAATGTGATACAAAATATACTTTGACAAATCATAACAAGAGATTGGAAATATTCAAATTCTTTATGATTCATAAAATCAAGTCAATATTTTTAATAATGTAAATCATTTATTTAAATGACATTTGACCAAACAATCAAAATTTACCAAATCATAAATATACATTTCAAATATTCACAACAATTTATGGGAATAAATATTTAACTTCACTCAAAAGGAAACACAAAAGTACGAATCAATTGTTGTAACCAATTTCTTTTAGTTCATTTATGCGTAAAATTTCCTCTTTACAATACAATTGCTCACTTCAAAATCCATTCTTATTCTTACCAATCTAATGCAAGACAAATCCGTGAGGGCTATCTCCAAAAATTCATCTCACCTCTTACCAGAGGGAGGTCAAATCAAATCATTGTACACATACCATCCATAACACTATAATTAAATATATTTTGAAAGGGCTATCTTCAGCTTTTATCTCACCTCATGCATGAGAGAGATCAAAGTCATATCAATGTGCACATACCATAATTGTAACACCCTCCCGATAGCAACTCCGTACATTCTACTGTTCCGGTGACCGGTGTCGGTCCGGACAGCTAGAACATTCGGAAAAATATTTAAACTAAGTGAGGAACCATAATTAACTCAAATATTAATAAGAAAAATTTAGGAAAAATTTTAGAAATAAAATACAACAAAGTTAAATGAGTCGGTGCCCAAGCAATGGGTAACCCAGAGGAAAGTTGCGGTTCTCGCAACTAGGAGCCCTAGACCCGGGTAAAAATTCATAAAATAATTTTTGGGACTCCAGAGAAGGGTCATTGAGGTCCCTATGACATTAGAATGCCAAGAAAATATTTAGAAAAATTTTTCAATCGGTATAGACAATTTTGACCCGTTAAGCCAAACGGAGGGCATTTTGGTCATTTCGCCTTCAGAGGTGATTTTTGGCCGACTTGTCCAGTTGAATAAATAATTATTATAACATAAAATATGAATAAACATTACTAAAAATTAAATTGAAATTGAGTAGTGATGAAAAGAAAAGAAAATGAGAAAAAAAGGCTTATTTATGACATAATGTGATGTCATTAAAAGCTACCACCAATTGCATTCAAACAACCATTTAACTAACTAATAAAAAGAGATAAATATGACCAAAAATTAAAGAAAACACAGCAGCCATCTTCATCCTCCCAACCAGCCGAAACCAAGCCATGCCCAAAACCTCCATTAACACCACCAAAAAACTTCATTTCTCTCTTTGTTACACCACTAAACCCTAAACCCCTTTCATTAAAACTTGTCCACTCATCTTGGGAAAGTGTTTGGCAGCCTAGAAAAGGAAAGAAAGTGAAGATTAAACTTGGAAAATTCTGCCCTACAAGAGGTTAGTGCACCTATCTACTTAAAACTCTTATTTTCCATGTTAGGGACTTGAAATCAACATGAATTTATGAATTAAATGAACCAAATTTGTGTGTATGCCTACCATGAATTTTGGAAGCCCTAAGGAAGGAACAATGATGGAGTGTTTTGATGGACTTAAATTGGATTAGAGATCATGTTTAAAGCATGTATGCATGTGGTTAGTGAATGAGTTAGGAATTAAGGTATGTTGTGAAAATTTATAATGGAAACTAGGGTTTTGAGAGTGAAAATTTGACTTGGCTTATGAAATGATTAAAGGACATTCTAATGGTCAATTAGTGACCATTTGAGGCAAGTTAATCATAATTTGAAGTGAGCTAATGCATGGCAAAGTGAAATGTGCAGGCTGCCTAGAGACAGCAGTAATGAGGCTGTGATTCCAGCCCACTTAGACAGCCATAACTTTGGCTGTGTAGGTCTAATTGGTATTTGGGCAATTGGACATGAAACTAGACTTATAATGTCACATTTTTGCTGAAGAAACCATGCCCAAAAGACCAAAGCAAGAGGACCAAAAGTTGGCCCTAATCCGGGTACCCTGCAAGCCAATTCTGCAGAATGACCAAATGAATAGTAACTGTTCATTTGGCCATAACTCACTGTAGAAATGGTCAATTGACCTGAAATTTTTACAGCAACAAGTTAAGACATAGACAAACAACTTTCATGAAGAAACCTACCTCAAATTATGACCATAACCTAACCCAAATGGCAGTCACAGTCACTGTTTATGGTACTGTAGATTTGGTAATTTTGCAGTTTTTTCAATCCGGCCAGCTGTGGTTTTTAGACCATATCTGGAGCTACAAAACTCCAAATGGAGTAATTCAAAAAGGAAATTCAACTAGACAAAATAAGGAACAACTTTCATGTTTACCATTTCCTCAAATTCCCACTGAAACAGTGCTTAATGGAACAGTAAAGTTAGGCTTCAAAAACTGAAAATTCTGCTCTCTTGGTTTTAAGTTTAGAAATGGTAATGGTGATCAATTCCAACAAGTTTTAAATGCAAAATGTGGTATGTTGGGAGTGTCAAAACCAATGTACCTATTTTCTATCAAAAAGTCAACATTTTTGTTGACCAATGAGGTGAATAGTGACACCAAAACTTGAAATTCAAAATTTGAAGAATTCAAAAGTATTAAATGCCCTAGTATACCTAACAAGATTGGTTTGGATAGTTTGGCATGCCAATAGGGTTCAGTTAGCAGTACTGCACATGGCATTATGCCATTCTGTGATTTTATGGCTTTTAGCCATTTTGATATTGTGTTGAGACTTGGCCTCGTGCTTAATACTATTTACAGCTTGTTAGCTATTCTATTGCACACCGGGAGATGCATATGTGACCGATGGTGTGACGGCCTGAGGTACTAGATACCCAGTGCCAGTTTACTCGTTTATCCAGTCCAGTCGTCTAGTATAGGTTACTTGGGCAACCAAATGAATGAAAATGGACAAAGTTAAAGAAATAAATGGATATACAAATACAAAACAAATAAGACATATACATTAAATACATATTTATTTTTTGCTATTTTCTTTTATTTTATTATTGCACCACTAAGCATCATTGCTTAGTGCGTTGCTTTTGCCACGCGTAGGTTCTGGAGATACTGATCGTGAGCCCAGTAGATCGCAGACTGGGTGAGTCCATCCTGCAGCTCTGCACAGTGTCCGTGTCACCTCACCACCTACAGTGCATTGGTAGGACACTAGGTGTCATTTTGGTATTTTGTAGCTAATTTTTATTTTCTCATATGTAATTGAACTTATGTAATGTATTTTAAGCTTCATGTAAATAATGAAGATTTGTGGTTATGTATGGAAAAATTTGAGTATTTATTCATTGCTTATACATGAGTACCCTGAGAAATGATTGATTGAGAAATGTTGTTGAAAAATATTGAGTTTGTGATGACATTGGAGTTTGAGAAATGATTGAGTATGAATATTGGAAGTGTTTTTCACAGGTTCCGAAGAACTATTTTCTCCATTTTTAGCCGGTACTCTGCCGGATTTTCTATAAAATTTTCGGAACCTCAAATAAATAATAATTTCGATAAATGGCTTAAATAAATTATATTTCATAAACTATATTCAAAACTATGACAAAAATTGATTAAGTTAAAATAGAGGGTGCCGATACACCGTGTGACATTGCTTACTCGGATATACTGTACACGGGTAAGGGGTGTCACATTTAGTGGTATCAGAGCACGGTTTAGGCGTTTCTAGGCCTAGATTGAGTCCATACCATGCATTGCATTTGTAAGAGTCGAGGTGACACTAATGCAGATTTGTTTGTCTTTCTTATTTTGAATAGGATATGGACCCTACATCTCAGAGGGCAGTTGAGGAGGAAGTGGAGAGTCATGCTCCACTGCAGCAATGAGACTGGGGTAGGGGAGAACTCGCTCCACCAGCTCAAGCAGAGCTGCTCGGCCTCCATAGGCCATGTTCCAAAGAAATGGCCGAATTTTTCGGACAAATGGTCGGGTAATGCCAAGATCGCCACCACCACCACCACTCCACAACCAAAATCACACTGAAAAATTGAGAAAGTATGGAGCGGTGGACTTCTTTGGCAAGAGAGAAGATGATTCTCACAATTAAAATTGGTTGAATAGAACAGGCAGAGTTTTAAAACAACTCCACTGCACTCCTGAACAAAACCTAGAAGCTGCCATATCTCTGTTGCAAGATGATGCTTATGAATGGTGGGATACGGTGTCCAAAGAAAGTACACCGAAATGGTAACTTGGGACTTCTTCCTCTCCGAATTTAAGAAGAAATATGTGGGTACCTGTATACCTAGAAGAGAGAAGAAGGGAATTCATTAACTTGAGGCGAGACAGATATGCCAAGGTCGAGTATGAGAAGGAATTCGTTAGATTGAGCCGCTATGGAAGGGAGATAGTCCCTAATGAAGTGAAAGGTGTAAGAGATTTGAAGAGGGACTAAATGACAACATAAAGATCCAGCTCACCGCCCAGGAATCACGCAATTTACCAAGTTAGTGGAAGTCGCAATAAAAGTTGAAAAAGTAAGAATCGGTGAGCGGACTGTAAGGGATAGATGCGAGAAGAGGCCCGGTCGTCTAGTTCATCTCCCGCACTGGAAGAGGTTCAAGGGTCCATCTGCACGCAGTTCGTGCCGCCTAAAAGGTCAAGGTCACCTGGGGCCTGTGCCATAGTTTACCCCTAGGAGAGGTCACCCACACCATCGGTGGCGCCTCTCGAGGATGGGGTTCAGGGACCAGCCACTTTCTTCTCGCATGTCCACACCGTCAAGTGGCACAAGGGGGAGTGTTGGATAGTGATCGGTGCTCGCTAAGGTGTGGGTCAACAGAGCATCAGTTGAAGAACTGTCCATGCAGAACTACTACAGCTGCTCCAACACAAGCAGACAGACCTGCTCCTGCACCACAAAGGGGTAGGAAATCTGGCAAATCTGAGGCAGTAGGACCATCACAGAGGCATGCATCTGAGCCAGCAGAGAGGCCTGACAGCAGACCACCTGCAAGAGCTTATGCTATTAGAGCTCAGGAGGAGCAAGATGCCCTAGATGTCATCAGGAGTACGTTCTCCCTCTACAATACACCTGTGCATGCATTGGTGGATCCAGGATCCACCCATTCATACATCTGCATCAACTTACCCGTAGAAAGGGGGATACTAGTAGGGGAGAGTGACTAAGACATTCTGGTCACTAATCCATTGGGCCACAGTGTGGTAGTGAACAAAGTGTACAAGGGTTGCCCGTTAAGGATTCAGGGGTATGAATTCTTGGCAGACCTGATTGAGTTGCCTTTCCATGAGTTTGACGTGATTTTGGGAATGGACTGGTTGTCACGTCATCAAGCAATAGTTGATTGCAAATTGAAGAGAATTTCCCTGAAAACTTCTGAAGGTAATGAGATCATAGTTGTGGGGGAAAGGACAGATTTCTTGTCCAATGTCATCTCAGCCACAGTTGCAAGAAGAATGATGAGAAAAGGCTGTGAAGCTTACCTAGCACATGTGTTGGATACTAGGCAGGCTAAGCCAAACTTGAGTGATATACCCACAGTAAGAGACTTCCCAGAGGTATTCCCTGAATAATTGCCTGGTTTGCCACCAGAAAGGGAAGTTGAATTTGCTATTGAGACATCACGGTACAAAGACCCATTTCCATTGCTCCTTATAGGATGGCACCCATCGAATTGAGGAGTTGAAAACTCGCTACAAGAGTTGCTTGATAAGGGGTTTATACGCCCATGTGTCACCATGGGGAGCTCGGTCTTGCTTGTAAAGAAAAAGGATGGGACTTTGAGGCTATGCATCGATTACCGGCAGTTGAATAAAGTGACTGTGAAGAACAAATATCCATTGCCTAGAATTGATGATCTGTTTGATCAGTTGAAGGGAGCAGGAGTATTTTCTAAGATTGATCTCAGATCAGGGTACCATCAGTTGAGGGTGAAGGATGTAGATGTGCCAAAGACTGCATTCAGGACCCGGTATGGGCATTATGAGTTTCTGGTGATGCCCTTTAGCCTAACAAATGCACCAGCAGCATTTATGGACCTTATGAACCGTATCTTCCATCCATAACTAGATCGGTTCGTAGTGGTCTTTATTGATGATATTCTGGTGTATTCTAAGACCAGGGAAGAACATGATGAGCATTTGAGGATTATTTTGCAAACCCTGAGAGAAAAGAAGCTGTATGCTAAGTTGTCCAAGTGTGACTTCTGGTTGAATGAGATTGCATTCCTTAGACACATAGTGTCAGCTGATGGGATTAGGGTGAATCCCAAGAAAATAGAAGCAGTGATGGAATGGAAGCCTCCCAGGAATACAACTGAGGTCAGAAGCTTCTTGGGGCTAGCTGGGTATTACAGGAGATTTGTGAAGGGATTTTCCTTAATAGCTGCTCCAATGACCAAGTTATTACACAAGAACGTCAGATTTGACTGGAATAACAAGTGTCAGACCAGTTTTGAGAAGTTGAAAGCTATGTTGACAGAGGCACCAGTATTAACATAGCCAGTGTCAGGAAAGGACTTCGTGGTCTACAGTGATGCCTCTCATAATGGGTTAGGGTGTGTATTGATGCAAGAAGGGAAGGTGGTCGCTTATGCTTCCAGGCAGCTAAGGCCACATGAACAGAACTATCCTACCCACGATCTAGAGCTTGCAGCAATTATCTTCGCACTGAAGATATGGAGGCATTACTTGTATGGTGAAAAGTGCTACATTTACACGGACCACAAAAGTCTAAAATACTTGCCAACCCAGAAGGAGCTCAACCTTAGATAGAGGCGATGGATTGAGTTCCTGAAGGACTATGATTGTGTAATTGACTACCATCCTGGGAAGGCAAATGTAGTTGCTGATGCTTTGAGCAGAAAGTCCATCACAGATTTGAGATCATTGAATGCCCGTCTAACTTTGATTCGTGATGGAGCTATTTTGGCTGAGTTGCAAGTGAGGCCAACCCTGTTACAGCAGATTTTAGATGGGCAGAAGGTAGATGAGAAGCTAATGGCTATTATGAGCAAAATCTCAGATGGAAAAGCAATGGACTATGAGATGAAAGCAGATGGGTGTCTGTATTACAAAGGAAGACTGTGTGTACCAGATAATGGGGAATTGAAGGCCAGTATTCTGAAAGAGGCACACACCAGTGTATATGCTATGCACCCAGGAAGTACAAAGATGTATCATGATCCAAGCTTCAGATTGGTGGCCTGGTATGAAGAAAGACATAGCCGACTATGTGACTAAGTGCTTGACATGTCGCAAGTCAAGGCGAACATCAAGTTCCATCAGTTTGCTACATTTATACGCATACCTGAATGGAAATGGGATCGGGTCACCATGGATTTTGTAAGTGGTCTACCTCTCACCAGAAGAAACATGATGCAGCATGGGTGATAGTGGATAGATTGACGAAGTCAGCACACTTTCTGCCAGTTAGGACTGACTACTCACTGGAAAGTTAGCAGAATTGTATATCAGTGAGATAGTTAGACTACATGGAATTCCACTTTCCATCATATCTGATCTAGACCCAAGGTTTACATCGAGATTTTGGAAGAAGTTGCATGAGTCCTTGGGTACACAACTCCACTTCAAACCTGACTTTCCATCCTCAGACGGATGGGCAATCCGAAAGAGTAATCCAGGTAAACAATTGAAACCAATGGAATTGATACAAATATTGAATTAAAATGATAATAATAACATGAAATATATGTCAGGTCCTTGAGGATATGCTGAGGAGTTGTGTCATTGAGTTTGAGGGAAGTTGGGATAAATACCTCCCACTGGCAGAATTTGCATACAACAATAGCTACCAAGCTAGCATCCAAATGGCCCCATATAAAGCACTGTATGGGAGAAAATGTAGAACTCCAGCAGTCGGACTGAATTGGGCGAAGACAACCGGTGGGGCTGCACTGTGAAACAGATCGAGGAGAAAGTGAAACTAATCAAAGCCAACTTGAAGGTTGCCTCGCATGCATGTAAATCTTATGCCGACCTGAAGAGAAAAGAAATAGAATATGTGATTGGCGACAAAGTGTTCCTCAAGGTGTCACCGTGGAAGAAGGTATTGAGATTTGGAAGAAAAGGTAAGTTGAGCCCTAGGTTCATTGGCCCATATGAAGTCATTGAACGTGTGGGTCCAGTGGCCTATAGGCTAGCTTTACCACCAGAGCTGGATAAGATCCATAATGTGTTCCACGTGTCCATGCTTAGAAGATACCGCTCAGATCCTTCACATGTCATCTCCAGGGAAGAAATTGAAATACAACCAGATTTGACATATGAAGAAGAACCTCTACGGATCCTAGCTCAGGAAGTAAAAGAATTGAGGAATAAGCAGATTCCACTAGTGAAAGTGCTTTGGAGGCACCACAACACCGAAGAGGCAACATGGGAAAGTGAAGAGACGATGAGGCAACAGTTTCCTCAACTGTTTGCATCAGGTAAATTTCGAGGACGAAATTTAAATTAGAGGGGAAGAGTTGTAACACCCTCCCGGTAGCAACTCCGTACATTCTACTGTTTCGGTGACCGGTGTCGGTCCGGACAGCTAGAACGTTCGGAAAAATATTTAAACTAAGTGAGGAACCATAATTAACTCAAATATTAATAAGAAAAATTTAGGAAAAATTTTAGAAATAAAATACAACAAAGTAAAATGAGCCGGTGCCCAAGCGATGGGTAACCCAGAGGGAAGTTGCGGTTCTCGCAACTAGGAGCCCTAGACCCGGGTAAAAATTCATAAAATAATTTTTGGGACTCCAAAGAAGGGTCATTGAGGTCCCTATGGCATTAGAATGCCAAGAAAATATTTAGAAAAATTTTTCAATCGGTACAGACAATTTTGACCCGTTAAGCCAAACGGAGGGCATTTTGGTCATTTCGCCTTCAGAGGTGATTTTTGGCCGACTTGTCCAGTTGAGTAAATAATTATTATAATATAAAATATGAATAAACATTACTAAAAATTAAATTAAAATTGAGTAGTAATGAAAAGAAAAGAAAATGAGAAAAAAAGGCTTATTTATGACATAATGTGATGTCATTAAAAGCTACCACCAATTGCATTCAAACAACCATTTAACTAACTAATAAAAAGAGATAAATATGACCAAAAATTAAAGAAAACACAGCAGCCATCTTCATCCTCCCAACCAGCCGAAACCAAGCCATGCCCAAAACCTCCATTAACACCACAAAAAAACTTCATTTCTCTCTTTGTTACACCACTAAACCCTAAACCCCTTTCATTAAAACTTGTCCACTCATCTTGGGAAAGTGTTTGGCAGCCTAGAAAAGGAAAGAAAGTGAAGATTAAACTTGGAAAATTCTGCCCTACAAGAGGTTAGTGCACCTATCTACTTAAAACTCTTATTTTCCATGTTAGGGACTTGAAATCAATATGAATTTGTGAATTAAATGAACCGAATTTGTGTGTATGCCTACCATGAATTTCGGCAGCCCTAAGGAAGGAACAATGATGGAGTGTTCTGATGGACTTAAATTGGATTAGAGATCATGTTTAAAGCATGTATGCATGTGGTTAGTGAATGAGTTAGGAATTAAGGTATGTTGTGAAAATTTATAATGGAAACTAGGGTTTTGAGAGTGAAAATTTGACTTGGCTTATGAAATGATTAAAGGACATTCTAATGGTCAATTAGTGACCATTTGAGGCAAGTTAATCATAATTTGAAGTGAGCTAATGCATGGCAAAGTAAAATGTGCAGGCTGCCTAGAGACAGCAGTAATGAGGCTGTGATTCCAGCCCACTTAGACAGCCATAACTTTGGCTGTGTAGGTCTAATTGGTGTTTAGCCAATTGGACATGAAACTAGACTTATAATGACACATTTTTGCTGAAGAAACCATGCCCAAAAGACCAAAGCAAGAGGACCAAAAGTTGGCCCCAATCCGGGTACCCTGCAAGCCAATTCTGCAGAATGACCAAATGAACGGTAACTGTTCATTTGGCCATAACTCACTGTAGAAATGGTCAATTGACCTGAAATATTTAGAGCAACAAGTTAAGACATAGAAAAACAACTTTCATGAAGAAACCTACCCTAAATTATGACCAGAACCTAACCCAAATGGCAGTCACAATCACTGTTCATAGTACTATAGATTTGGTAATTCTGCAGATTTTTCAATCCGGCCAGCTGTGGTTTTTGGACCATATCTGGAGCTACAAAACTCCAAATGGAGTAATTCAAAAAAGGAAATTCAACTAGACAAAATAAGGAACAACTTTCATGTTTTCCATTTCCTCAAATTCCCACTGAAACAGTGCTTAATGGAATAATAAAGTTAGGCTTCAAAAACTGAAAATTCTGCTCTCTTGGTTTTAAGTTTAGAAATGGTAATGGTGATCAATTTCAACAAGTTTTAAATGCAAAATGTGGTATGTTGGGAGTGTCAAAACCAATGTACCTATTTTCTATCAAAAAGTAAACATTTTTGTTGACCAATGAGGTGAAAAGTGACACCAAAACTTGAAATTCAAAATTTGAAGAATTCAAAAGTATTAAATGCCCTAGTATACCTAACAAGATTGGTTTGGATAGTTTGGCATGCCAATAGGGTTCAGTTAGCAGTACTGCACATGGCATTATGCCATTTTGTGATTTTATGGCTTTTAGCCATTTTGATATTGTGTTGAGACTTGGCCTCGTGCCTAATACTATTTGCAGCTTGTTAGCTGTTCTGTTGCACACCGGGAGATGCATATGTGACCGATGGTGTGACGGCCCAAGGTACTAGATACCCAGTGCCAGTTTACCCGTTTATCCAGTCCAGTCGTCTAGTATAGGTTACTTGGGCAACCAAATGAATGAAAATGGACAAAGTTAAAGAAATAAATGGATATACAAATACAAAACAAATAAGACATATACATTAAATACATATTTATTTTCTGCTATTTTCTTTTATTTTATTATTGCACCACTAAGCATCATTGCTTAGCGCGTTGCTTTTTCCACGCGTAGGTTCCGAGATACGATCGTGAGCCCAGAGACCGCAGATCGGTGAGTCCATCCTCGCACTCACAAAGTGTCCGTGTCACCTCACCGCCTACAGTGCATTGGTAGGACACTAGGTGTCATTTTGGTATTTTGTAGCTAATTTTTATTTTCTCATATGTAATTGAACTTATGTAATGTATTTTGAGATTCATGTAAATAATAAAGATTTGTGGTTATGTATGGAAAAATTTGAGTATTTATTCATTGTTTATACATGAGTACCCTGAGAAATGATTGATTGAGAAATGTTGTTGAAAAATATTGAGTTTGTGATGACATTGGAGTTTGAGAAATGATTGAGTATGAATATTGGAAGTGTTTTTCACAGGTTCCGAAGAACTGTTTTCTCTATTTTTAGCTGGTACTCTGCCGGATTTTCTATAAAATTTTCGGAACCTCAAATAAATAATAATTTCGATAAATGGCTTAAATAAATTATATTTCATAAACTATATTCAAAACTATGACAAAAATTGATTAAGTTAAAATAGAGGGTGCCGATACACCGTGTGACATTGCTTACTCGGATATACTGTACACGGGTAAGGGGTGTCACAATAATATCAAAAACAAAACAAAACAAACACCAATGTCACCTCAACAAATGAGGGACAGGTAATAACCATATCAATCATTGGTTATGAGATATGAAAATAACATTATAAAACTCATTTCCCTTTTGTGAGCATATAATCACAATATAAAATCATTTCCATGTAAATCTTAACAATTAATACTTTCCATGCAAACCACGATTCATATGACACCCCTTACCCATCTACAGTATATCCGAGTAAAATATGTCACACAGTGTACCGGAACACTCTATTTTATCTCAACCATTTTTATTCTTCCTTAATTTATTTTTATCATAGTTTTGAATATAATTTGTGAAATATAATTCATTTAAGTCATTTATTGAAATTATAATTTATTTAAGGTTTTGAAAATTTTATAGAAAATCTGGCAGAGTACCGGCTAAAAATGAAGAAAACAGTTCTTCGGAACCTGTGAAAAACACTTCCACTAATCATTTCCAATCATTCTCAAACTCCAATAATCATCAAAATCTCAATATTTTTCAACAATATTTTCATTTCTCAATCATTCATTTCTCATGGTATTCATACATAAGCAATAAATAAATACTCAATTTTCCATTCATAAACACAATTTCCATTTATTTACATTAACATCAAAATACATTACATAAGTCTCAATTATACAAGAGAAAATAAAAGTTAGTTACAAAATACCAAAATGAAACCTAGTGTCCTACCAATGCACTGAAGATGGTGAGGTGACTAGGACACTATGCAAAGCTGCAAGAGGTCTCACCTAGTCTGTGGTCTACTGGGATCTCCGTCAGTATCTCCAGAACCTAGGCGTGGCAAAAGCAACGCGCTAAGAAATAATGCTTAGTGGTGCCAATAATAAAATAAAAAGAAATAACAGAAAGTAAATATGCAGTGAATGTATTGATGTCTCATTGTAAATAAATTTTCGTTGAGTATTTGTAGACTTACTTATTTTGTACTTGTTATATTCATTATTTCATTAAATTTATTCACTTTCATTTTTGGTTGCCCAAGTAACCTATACTGGACGACTGGACTGGATAAATGGGTAAACTAGCACTGGGTATCAAGTACCTCAGGCCGTCACACCATCGGTCACATATGTATCTCCCGGTGTGCAAATGTAATGCCTAATAAGTCAGTAATAACATTAGGCACAAGGCCAAGTCTCAACACAATGTCAGAATGGCTAAAAGCCATAAAATCACAGAATGGCATAATGCCATGTGCAGTACTGCTAACTGAACCCTATTGGCATGCCAAGCTATCAAAACCAATCTTGTTAGGTATACTAGGGCATTTCACACTTTTAAATTTTATAATTTTTGGAATTTAAGTTTTAGTGTTACTATTCCATTCATTGATCAACAAAAATGTTGACTTTTGCATAGGCAATAGGTACATTGGTTTTAATATCATCAACATACGACATTTTGCATTCAAAATTTGTTGGTATTGGTTGCCAATACCATTTCTAAGCTTAATGTTAGTTGGGCAGAATTTTCAGTTTTTACTCCTTGTCTTTACTGTTCCATTGGTCAATTTTGTAGTGGGAATTTGGAAAAATGATCAACATGAAAGTTGTTCCTTATTTTGTCTAGTTGAATTTCCTTTTTTGAATCACTCCATTTGGAGTTTTTTAGCTCAAGTTATGGTCTAAAAACCACAACTGGCCGGATTGAAATTTTTCTAGACTGACCATATGTACAGTACAGTAAACAGTGACTTCAACTCACTTGTTGGATAGGTTCTGGTCATAATTTGGGTTAGATTTCTTCATAAAAGTTGTTGGTCTATATCTCAGCTTGTTGTGGGTAAAATTTCAGGTCAATTGGACCATTCTACATTGAGTTATGGCCAAATGACCAAACACTGTTCATTTGGTCATTCTGCAGAAACAGACTGCAGGTCACCCGGATTGGGGCAAGCTTTTGGTCTACTTGGTTTGGTCTTATGGGCATGGTTTCTTCACCAAAGTTGTGCCATTATGTGTCTAGTTTCATGTCCAACTGTCCAAACACCAATTGAACCTCTACAATTCAAGTTATGGCTGCCCAAACCTGCTGGAATCATGTCCAATTCTGCAGGTCACCTAGGGCAGCCACACTAAACCCAAATCCCATCACTAAACACACTTTATTTCTTGTTTACCCATAACCAAATGATCACTAATTGACCATTAAAACTTCCATTTACCATCAATATGGCCAAACCCTAATATAGCTCAAAACCCTAATTTTCAAATATCCATTAATGCACATACATCAATTCAACATATTTAATGATATTTATGTCTCATAATCATGTTCAAGACCACCCATATATAACTTAAATTCATTCAAAACTCATCAACACTTCCATCACTAAGGCTGCCAACAAATTTTAAGTAGTCCATACATGGATATGTTCTTTTAATTTCATGAATTTCTAACTAAATCCATATACCTAACTTCAAATTTAAAGGAAAAAAATGGAGAGATATAACACTAACCTTAGTGGCAGAATTTTCTCTTGACCCAACTTAGATTTTTCCCTCACTTTCTTTAGTTTTCTTGGCTGCCAAACACCTTCCCAAGAGGTAAGGATAATTTTTAATGAAGAGAACTTAAGGTTTAGTGGTGAGAATTTAAGGTTTGGAAGAGAGAAAATGAAAGGAATTTTAATGGAAGAAGAAAAGGTTCACGGCTGGAAATGGGAAGAAGAAGAAAGCTGGATTTTTCTTTCATTTTCTGCCTATTTTATTGATTTTAAATGGATTAAGGACATGTGTCATAATATGATTGGTCATTGGGGTTTTAATGACATCATAATGATGTCAAAATTCTCATTTATTCCATTTTCTTTTCTTTTTTCTTTTCTACTCATTTTCAATTCAATTTTTAGCAATATTTATTCATATTTTATATTATAATAATTATTTACTTAACTGGATAAGTTGGCCAAAAATCATCTCCGAAGACGAAATGACCAAAATGCCCTCCGTTTGGCTTATTGAGCCAAAATTGTCTGTACCGATTAAAATTTTTTTTTAAATATTTTCTTGGCATTCTAATGCCATAGGAACCTCAATGACCCTTCTCTGGAGTCTCAAAAATTATTTTATGAATTTTTCCCTGGGTCTAGGGCTCCTAGTTGCGAGAACCGCAACTTCCCACTAGGTTACCCATCGCTAGGGCACCGGCTCATTTAACTTGGTTGTATTTTATTTCTAAAATTTTTTCCTAAATTTTTCTTATTAATATTTGAGTTAATTATGGTTCCTCACTTTAGTTTAAATATTTTTTCGGACGTTCTAGCTGTCCGAACCGACACTGGTCACCGGAACAGTAGAATGTACGGAGTTGCTACAGAGAGGGTGTTACAATTCAAATCACAATTTCCAAAATAAAATTCATTATAACAATAATAATACTCAAATAGTTGTTGAATAAAATCATAACTTGGTGAATATAAAACATGTAACAATGAAACTATTAAATCAATAGAAATATGCAAATCATTTATTAAATTAGTACTAGTTATGCACAAACCTTAATTGGATCTCTTTATTTGTCCTAAGCCTTCAATTCTAATGAATTCCCAAGTTCTAGTTGATCTTGGGTTTTGGACAGTTTTGAACCTTGATTTTAGAACCCAAATTCAACCTACTTCTAGTCCTCATTTAATGACATGATCTTAATGAAAGTTGTTCCTTTATGTCTTAGTTTCATTTTCCAATTTGAATCACTCCATTTGGAGTTTTGTAACTCTAGTTATAGTCAATTAATCAAGTACTAGTCCAGTGATCAATACTGTTCAGAACCTGGTAGATTCTGGAATCTCATTTTGCCTAGCCAATCGGACTAGCTACAATCTTATTTTGGCCAAATGTTCTTCATATGAGTTGTTCCCTATGTGTCCTGATCACACAAGTTCAAAATCATAAATTTTCAAGTTGTGTATGGTGAGTTATGGCAATTTAACTAACCTAGACTCATAAACCCAGTGTATTAGGATTTCAGGTTCAGATCAATGTTTTGCATTTCACATTTGAGGTCCTCGTCCTCAGAATTTGGCCAAGGTTTCTAAATCAAAGTTGTATCCCTAAGTCTTAGGTTTTTAGTTTTGGCTCATCCCATTTGGAATTTTCTAGTGAACGTTATGGTCTAATTACTATCTTGGGGTCAAATGCCTATTTATTTCAATTTCAGGAATTCCAAGATTTGAAATACTGACTTGTCCTAATAAATTGGCCAAGTTCCATTTGGTTCTGGATTTTGGTCAAAACACCAAAATTATACTTCTAGGTCTTTGGAGATTTTTACTTTGGATTCACTGCATTTTCAGTTTTGTGGTCAAAGTTTATGGCATTTTTGTCAAAACTAGTCGGATGGCCATTTATCTAGAATTTCAAGTCAGTTTTGGTTCTTGTGACACCTCTTACCTCTCTACAGTGTAGCCGAACAAAACATGTCACACTCAGTGCCGGAGCACCCTATCTTATCTTACTTTATTCTTTTAATAATTTTTTCTCATTATATTTTAATATTAATTATTTTTCTAAGGAGAAACCAGCGGAGTTTCCTCTGTTTCTATTACCATTTGGCGTATTTCACTATTCACTTGCTTAAAAATCTCAACAATATTTTCCATACAATAATTCATCCATACTCATATCATCATTTAAAAAATCGTTATGTAATTCAAATCCATACTCATTTGTACACATTTATTCATGCTCATTTCGCATAACAAAATTTTCAAATTTCCATTAATTACATAATTTATAAACTAATTACATAAATTCGAAGTTTACATAATATACAAATATATTACAATTCCACAATTTTCATTTGAACATAATAACTAATTATAATACACACAATACATAATATGACTTTTTGCGAGCCCTATCTACATGCATTGCTGAGGAGGTGACAACCTTATACACTTCTGACACTTCTGCAGATCTGGACTCCAAAAATCTCGGTATAACACCTCATCAGTAGCAATTGCAGACATTTTATCGTCCTGACCTGTCATCCGGACAGCTAGAATGACTAGAAAAATATTTAAACTAAAGTGAGGAACCATAATTAATTCAAATATTAATAATAAAAATTTAGGAAAAGTTTTAGAAATAAAATACAACCAAGTTAAATGAGCCGGTGCCCTAGCGATGGGTAACCCAGTGGGAAGTTGCGGTTCTCGCAACTAAGAGCCCTAAGCCTGGGAGAAAATTTATAAAATAATTTCAGGGACTCCAGAGAAGATTCATTGAGGTTTCTATGGTATTAGAATGCCAAGAAAAGATTTAGAAAAATTTTGCAATCGGTACAAACAATTTTAGTCTGTTAAGCCAAACGGAGGGCATTTTGGTCATTTTGCCTTCAGAGGTAATTTTTGTTCGACTTGTCCAGTTAATTAAATAATTATTATGATCTAAAATATGAATAAATATTGCTTAAAATTTAATTAAAAATGAGTAGAAAAGAAAAGGAAAGAAAAATGAAAGAAATAGGGAATTATGACATCATATGATGTCATTAAAAGTGCTCCCACCAATCACCACTTACCAAGCCTTTATAAAACACATAAAAAGGGATAAAATAACAAAAGAACAATCAGATTTCCTTCTTTTCTTCGTCAGCCGGAAACCCTCTCCCAACCCAAACCTCCATGGAAGCTTCATGTAAGCTTGAAACCACTCACCAAATCACCTTGAAACCACAACCTTGCTTCATTAAAAATTGATTTTGCAACTTGAACATCCTCTAGCCAGCAAAAAGAAAAAAGAAGAAGGAAGTTTTGGAGACTTGGAATAGTTAGCAAAAGAGGTTAGTGTCCAATCTCCTACCCCTTTGATTTAAATCATGTTTATTGGCATGAAATAAGTAGAAAATGTAAGAAAAACAAAAGAAAACTTATGTGTGTCCATCCCTATAATTTAGGCAGCTTAAGGGTGGTTAGGGTTAGATGAAATTACTTGAAACAAAGTGGTTATGAGCTGCCCTTGGCATGAAATGAGTGATTGATCATGTAAGAGTAAGTGAAATGCAAGTGTAATGCATGAATGAACCTTGAAAATTTGGATACATGAACAACATTAGGGTTTGCTCATGTAATGGTATGTTAACATTGTAATGGTCAATTTGTGACCATTTAAATGTGTGTGAGGTGAAATTGAAGTGAGAAAGGATGTTAGAGTTGAGCTTAGGAATGCTGCCCTTAGTGACCTGCAGGACTGGTTATGAGTCCAGTAGGTTTGGCCAGCTATAAATGGAGCTGTATAGGTTCAATTGGTGCAAGGCTAATTGGACATGAAACTAGACACATAATGGCACAACTTTGGTGAAGAAACCCTACCCAGAAAACCAAACCAAGTTGACCTAAAAATTACCCTAATTCGGGTGACTTGCATTCTACCTGGGCAAAATGACCAAATGAATAGTGTTTATTCATTTGGTCATAACTTAGAGTAAAAAGGTCCATTTGACCTGATATTTTACCAGATGAAAGTTGAGACATATACCTACAACTTTCATGAAGAAACAAACCCAAATTTTGATCATAACATGCTCAAAAACTGACCTGCAATCAGTGTACAAAACACTATAGATTTGGTTTTGTCCAGAAAATCTGGAAAATTTGCAATCCGGCCAGTTATGGTATTTAGGCTATAACTTGAGCTACAAAACTCCAAATGGAGTGATTCAAAAAAAAGAAATGTAACTAGACACAATAAGGAACAACTTTCATGAAGACAATTTTGCCAAATTCCTACTGTATAAATGACCAATAGAACAGTAAACTTAATGCTTGAAATCTGAAAATTGTGAATAACTAACACTAAGCTTTGAAATGGTATTGGCAACCAATACCAACAACTTTAGAATACAAAATGTGGTATGTTGGGGATATTAAAACCAATACAACTATTATTTATGAAAAAGTCAACATTTTAGTTGACTAATGAAATAAATAATAACCTTACATGTAAAGTACAAATGTTCAAGAAATGATTTTGTAATATGCCCTAGTAGGCCTAATGTGATTGGTTTGGATAGGTTGGCATGGCAATAGGGTTCTGATAGCAGTACTGCGTATGATGTATGGCTTCATTGCTATTCTGTGATGATAGCTTGTGGTTATACTGATTATGATGTTATACTTGGTTTTATGCCTTATTGCTTTTATGGCTTATTAGCCATTCTGTTTGCACACCGGGAGACACATTGTGACCGATAGTGTGATGGCCCGAGGTACCTGGTACCTAGTGCTAGTTTACCCATTTATCCAGTCCGGTCAATTTGTATAGGTTATTTGGGCATGGAAAAGTATAATTGTAATTGAACTAATTATTAAAGAAAATAAGGAAATGAAATATCAAAATAAAGATCAAGAATGATTACAATAAAATAAAGAAGCTCAAAATCATCAAGAAAACAATTAACAAAATGCATGAAGAAGTTAATATCATAAAATGTAATTAGCCTGCGACTAAACAATAAGTTAGTAATTATCATTTTTTTTTGTTTTTTGAACATAATAACTAGGAAATTATTATTTTTATTTACATATCATATTTTCTTGTATTATTTGCACCACTAAGCTTTATGCTTAGCGCGTCGCTTTTGCAACGCGTAGGTACTGAAGATTTGGACAAAGAGCCCAGTAGATCACAGACTGGGTAAGGCCATTCATAGTTCTGCATAGTATCCGTGTCACCTCACAGACTACTGTGCATTGATAGGACACTAGGTCCCATTTTATATTTTGTGATTTTTGTAGTTTTGTGATTGAACTCTTATTTTATCATGTATATTTGAAGCCTATGTAATATAATTTTGTATTAATGTAAGTATTTGTAACTTTGTGATTACAAATACCATGTGAGAATTTATTTATGATTTGAGCATGATGATGATGTGAAATGAATGAATGACAAATGGAGGAATTGTTAAGAAATTGTTGTAAATTGATGTGATACAAATGGAGTTTGAGAATGATTGAAAATTATTGGAAGTGTTTTCTACAGGTTCCGAAGAACTGTTTTCTCCATTTTTAGCCGATACTCTGCCGAATTTTCTATAAAATTTTCAGAGTCACAAATTAATTTATAATTTCAATGCATGATCTAAATGCGATCAATTTCATAAATTTCGCTTAATAACTATAATAAATAAATTAAGAACTGATAAATATTAATGAGATAAGTTATGGTGTTTCGGTACATTGTGTGGCATATATTGTTCGGCTACACTGTAGAGAGGTAAGGGGTGTCACATTTAGTGGTATCAGAGCACGGTTTAGGCATTTCTGGGTCTAGATAGAGTCCATACTATGCATTGCATTTGTAAGAGTCGAGGTGACACTAATGCAGATCTGTTTGTCTTTGTTATTTTATTAGGATATGGACCCCACGTCACAGAGAGCAGTAGATGAGGAAGTGGAGAGTCGTGCTCCACCTGCAGCTGAGATTGGGGGCCAGGGAGAACCTATTCCACCAGCACCAGCAGTGCCTATACAGCCTCCGCCGGCTATATTTCAGCAAATGGCTGAATTCTTCAGACAGATGGCTGGGGTTATGCCACTACCACCACCTCCACAGCAGAAATCCCATCTGGAAAAACTGAGAAAATTTGGGGCTGTGGACTTCATTGGTAAGAAAGAAGATGACTCGGTGGTGGCTGAGAATTGGCTAGACCGTACCATAAGGGTATTGAAGCAATTGCATTGCACCCCAGAGCAGAACTTGGAGGGTGTTGTGTCCCTACTTCAAGATGATGCCTATCAATGGTGGGACACTGTATCTAGTGAAGTCCGGCCAGGATTGGTAACTTGGGATTTCTTCCTCGCTGAATTTAAGAAGAAGTATGTGGGAAATGTGTACCTGGAAGACAGAAGAAAAGAGTTTATTAATATGAGGCAGAGGCAGCTATCAGTAGCGGAGTATGAGAAAGAGTTTGTCAGACTAAGCCGCTACAGAAGAGTGATAGTCCCCACAGAAGCAGAGAGGTACAAAAGGTTTGAAGAGGGGCTAAATGACAACATTAAAATAATGATCACTGCCTTGGGGATTATGAACTTCATGAAATTAGTTGAAGCCGCACTGAAAGTGGAAAGGTTCAGAGTAAGTGAACAAAATAGGAAAGATAGGCAGCGTAAGAGGGAATTTAGACCAGGCCAGTCAAGTATACCAACTGATAGTAAGAAGCTTAAGAGTTCTGGTCCACACGATCGTATTACGTACGGAGAAGCCGATTAGAATATCTATAGTTAGCTCTCCGCATCAGAATAAGGATTTACCCTGCACGAATGTATGCACTGTGGTAGGAGACACAGAGGGGAGTGTCGACTGTTAACTAGAGAGTGTTTCAAGTGTGGGGCTATGGATCATTTCATAAGAGATTTCCCTCAGAGGAGTGGTTCAATAGATCCAGTACAAATTGATAGACCTGCCCCTATAGTTCAAAGGGGTAAAAGATTGGGTAGAGCAAAGATGGCTGACATCTCACAGAAGATTGTTAATGAGACAGTTGAAATGCCTGAAGTCAGGGTGGCACCACAGGTATATGCTATGGAAGCTCAAGAGGAGCCAAACCCAGACATTGATGAGGCAATACAAGGAAGTGAAGAAACAAGGAGGTAGCAACTCCACGATTACTTAAGTCAAGTAAATTTCGAGGACGAAATTTAAATTAGAGGGGAAGAGTTGTAACACCCTCACTGCAGCAATTCCGTACATTCTACTGTCATACCTTACCCCTCTGTAAGGCATAACATGATCCCGTAGAATACCTAATGAACTACCGAGCTTCACCTACCGATAACTCATTAAGTACCCTACAAGGGATTTTAAAACAATTTTCTTACTTTTATAAGTGGTGAGCATTTTCTAATAGGTATTAAAACATTTAATTAGAGTTTCAAAACTAGTTAAGATTTGGTCATTTAATTAGGGTTTGCTCATGTAATGGTATGTTAACATTGTAATGGTCAATTAATGAACATTTGAATGTGTGTGAGATGGAATTGAAGTGAGGAAGGATGTTGGAATTGAGCTTAGGCATGCTGCCCTTGGTGACCTGCAGGACTGGTTGTGAGTCCAGCAGGTTTGACCAGCTATAAATGGAGTTGTATAGGTTGAATTGGTGCAAGGCTAATTGAAAATGAAACTAAACACATAATAGCAAAACTTTGGTGAATAAACCCTGCCCAGAAAACCAAACCAAGTTAACCTAAAAATTGCCCTAATCCGGGTGACTTGCATTCTGCCTGGGCAAAATGACCAAATAAACAGTGTTTATTCATTTGGTCATAACTCAGAGTAGAAAGGTCCATTTGACCTGATATTTTACTAGAAGAAAGCTGAGACATATACCTACAACTTTTATGAAGAAACCAAACCCAAAATTTGATCATAACATGTTCAAAATCGACTGCAATCGATGTACAAAACATCAGTAGATTTGGTTACATCGAGAAAACTGAAAATTTGCAATCCGCCGATTATAGTATTTATGGCCTGTTTGATTTAACTGTTGAATACAACTGATAGCTATTAGCTGATAGCTATTATTGTTAGCTGATAGCTGTAAATTGATGTAAATTGATGTGATACAAATGGAGTTTGAGAATGATCGGAAATTATGGAAGTGTTTTCTACAGGTCCTGAAGAACTGTTTTCTCCAATTTTAGCCGACACTCTGTCAGATTTTCTATAAAATTTTTGGAGCCGCAAATTAATTTATAATTTCAATAAATGATCTAAATGAGATCAATTTCATAAATTTTACTTAATAACTATAATAAATAAATTAAAAACTAATAAATATCAATGAGATAAGTTATGGTGTTCCAGTACACTGTGTGGCATATCTTGCTCGGCTACACTGTAGACGAGTAAGGGGTGTCACATTCAGTCAGATGTCCACTGGGTTTTTAGCTTCAGAACCTGCGTGAAGGAAACAAATCCATCGCGCTAAGCATTTCTGCTTAGTGGTGCAATAATATAACAAGAAAATAATATATACAAATAAGAAAGACTGAAGTATAATTCTAAAGTATAATTTAGATCCTTAGGTGTCAATTAAATTTGGTATGATATTTCTAATATCAACTATCTTATATTCTATTTTGTCCCTCTTTGGAAGTGCTGAGTTTATACGGTAATAATATTCGATATACAGATTAATTCTAGGAGTATTGTATTTTCAGTTCCTACAATTCTGAAAATTTCATTTGTACTACTTGATTCAGTTATGTTTTTATTGCTAATTTTTTTCTCATTTCGTTCAACACTTTCTAATGTTTTTAATTACTACTATTCTTAAATAATTTCTGTAACACCCCTATTTTCATAGCCTGGTATATGCTACTGTTCCAGTGACTGGTATCGGTCTGGACAATTAAGAGGATTAGAACCATACTTAAGACAGCTAGATAAGCCCTGAGCACAAATAATTAGTAATTGCCAATTAGTTAAGTATAAATAAGAAAAACAGAACATAAGAAGTTAAATGAGCCGAGAGTCACAGCGATGGGTGACCTTTTCAGGAAATGACTGCGAGGTCAATCGTAACTCAAATTTCGAATCGAAAAATGTGACGCTGCGGTCCTTGGACTATTGCGAACACAATGGAAAAGAGAAAATCACAAAAAGAATTATTAAGCCAGTTAAATAATTAGGTCAGGGATCCGGAAGAAATGTCAAATAATTTGCAAACCAGATTGAACCAGCGAGGGGAAATTTGGTCAATTGACCCCGAGAGCTGACTCCTGACCTAACTGTCAAATAAAATCAGAGAAAAGAAAATTTCGAAATCAGAAATTAAATTAAAGAACTAATAAAAAAATAAATATAAAAAAAAAGAAGGAGGAAAAGTGAAAAGTGATGACATCATGCATGACCTCATGCATGATGCAATAAATATATAATTAATAAATTTAATTAATTTGATTTTATGGTCTTCCATAAGGATAAATACATAAAAGAAAAAGAAAAAAAAAAGGGAAAGTCTTCTTCATTCCCGTCCATTTCTCTCTCTCCCTCTCTCAAAACTCTCTCACCCTTAAAACTCCATTAAAACTCATTTTGAGCTTGATCAAACTCTAAATCCCACCATAAAAAATTAAATTTATATCATTAAACCTTGTATTCAAACCTTGATAAAGAGCTTAACAACAAAAAGAAAAAGAAAGGAGGAAGTTTTGAAGAGGTGAAAATTTCCAAGTAAGGTTAGTTTAATTTATCTTTTTGTATCTTTATATTTATACTTAGGCAACTTGATTGAGTGATGATTTGTTGAAAAATGAAACAAAATGATATGTTAAAGGACTATATAAATTTTGGCTAGCAGTATGTAGGGTTGAGAATAAATGAATTTGATGCATTTGAATGGTTGTTTAAGTTGAATTATGTGTGTAGACAATGGATAGATGTTTAGAATGCATTAGGTTTAAATTTTATGAAAATTAGGGTTTGGACCTAGGGTTTGGAAGACAAAAAAGTGAGGATGTGTTAAATGGTGTGTTGGACTTAGTTTGAGCTGAGAAATGGTCATTTGTGACCAATTGGAGTATGTTAGAAGTGTTGAAACCAAATACAAATTCGGATTGCTTAGGGTCATGCTGTAGGCAGTAAGACCAAGGTCCCTTTCAGGGACCAAAACTGAAAATTTACGAGTCCAATTGGTGTTAGGCCAATTAGGAATGAAAATAGACACAAAATGGAACATTTTTCATTTAGGAATCATGCCCAAAAAGTGACCAAAACCTAGTAAACAAATTGACTAAATTTGGAATAGGCAATCTGACCTGTACAAAAATAACTAAATGAACAGTGTTTATTCATTTGACCATAACTTGGGCTAGGTAGGTCTAAATGATCTGAAATTTTACCAGTAGAAAGTTGAGATATAGACCTAAAACTTTCATGAAGAACACAAACCCAAATTATGCCCTTAGCTAAGTCATTTGGCTACCTAAATTTGGTGACCTAAAACTGCCAGAACCAGTTTGGTGCCCAGAAATCTGGGTTAAGTCCAATCCGGCAGCTACGATTCAAATGGCTATAACTTGAGTTAAAAAAACTCCAAATGGAGTGATTCAAAAAGGGAAATAAATTTAAGACAATAAGGAACAACTTCTATGAAGAAAACTTAGCCAAATTCTAACAGAAAAATGACCAATAGAATAGTGTAACATAAGACACCCAAAACTGAAAATTTGCAATTTTGCTTAAAAGACCCAAGTTTTGAGAAAACAACTAAAACCAAAAAATTTAGTAACCAAAATGTGGTATGTAGGTGAAGTTGGAATTCCCATACCTATTAAGCTTTAGAAAGTCAACAAATTGACTTGAATAGTGTAGTGAATAGTAACCCCGAAACACAAATTTTAAAGAACGTCAAGTTTAGCATATATAAGCTAGATAAAAGTGAATTTGAATTTATTTTTAGATTTATACTAAGTTATGGTACTGAAACACTGTGAAACTGTGTATTTTAGGTGAAAAGAACACCGGGAAAGAACCCGAGGAATCGAGTCAAGGCCAAGAGGGGACTCGCTTAAGGTTTGTGCACAACTAACTATTTTGTTACTTTTCACTTCTAAATTGATTTGAACAAGTTTATTTTATGATTTATAATTTTGTTGTGTTGAGGATTTTAATTTGTTGAATGAAATTGTATAAATTAAATGTAAATTTTTTTATGTATTTAAGGATTTATTGCATGGTTTTGAGGATTGTAAATTTTAAGTTTAATGTTTTGCCAACCTTGAGCATGAATTTATGATGATTAAATATGTTGATGATTTGTAAACACTTTGTAACATCCTCACTTTAGCTAGTTCGTACAGTCTACTATTCCAGTGACCAATGTCGGTCCAGGCAGCTAGAATGTTTGAAATTATAAATAGACTAGAGTGAGGTATTATAAAGAAACAAAATAATGCTCATAACAATCAAGGAAAAATTTTTAGAAACGAAATACACTAAGATTAAACAAGCCGAAACACCAGAGATGAGTAACCCGAAGGGGAAGTGATGGTGAAAGCCGTTAGCAACTGTCACACCCTACCCCTCTGTAAGGCATGACATGATCCCTGTGACACCCCTTACCCGACTACAGTGTAGCCGAGCAAGTTATGCCACTCAGTGTGCCGAGCACTCTATTTTATCTTAATTCATTTTTATCATAGTTTTGAAAATAACTTGTGAAATATAATTCATTTATTGAAATTGTAATTTATTTGAGGTTCCGAAAATTTTATAGAAAATCCAGCAAGGTACCGGCTAAAAATGGAGAAAACAGTTCTTCGGAACCTGTTAAAAACACTTCCAATATTTGTATTCCATCATCTCAAACTCCAATATCCAAAATCTCAACAATATTTCTCAATTTCAGTTCTCAGCAACCTTTTCATTTCTCAATCATTCATCACATGTGATAATCATATATAAATTACAGATACACATTCACTTTTCAATTTACAAACACAATTCTCATTATTTACATGAACATCAAATTACATTTCATAAGTTCATTCACACATGAGAAAATAAAATCAATTACAAAATACCAAAATGACACCTAGTGTCCTACCAATGCACTGCAGACGGTGAGGTGACACAGACACTATGCAGAACTGTGAACGGCCTTACTCAATCTATGGTCTACTGAGCCCTCTGTCCAAATCTTCAGTACCTACGCGTTGCAAAAGCGACGCTCTAAGCATAAAGCTTAGTGGTGCCAATAATACAAGAAAATATAATATGCAAATAAAAATCATAATTTCTTAGCCATTGTGTTCATAAGAACTGAATAATTACCAACTTAATGTTTAGTCGAGGGCTAATTACGTTTTATGATATTAACTTCTTCATGCATTTTGTTAATTATTTTCTTCATGATCTTGAGTTTCTTTGTATTCTATCATAATCATTCCTGATATTTAATTTTTGTATTTTCTTTAACAATCAGTTCAATTACAGTTATACTTTTCCATGCCCAAGTAACCTATACTGAACGATCGGATCGATAACGGGTCGTTGGCACCGACACCGCGGTTTCGTCATCATACCATGGGACGCAGAACGCCAACCACGTGATAAATGATGGCTAAAAAGCCATGATATCACATAATCGGCATAAAAGCCATGAATACGGGCATAAAAGCCATGAATACGGGCATAAAGCCATGAATACAGGCATAAAGCTTTTCGCAGTACTGCTAAAACAATACTCTATTGGCATGCCAAACTATCCAAACCAATCACATTAGGCCTACTAGGGCATTTTGCATTTTTAAGTTTCACATTTTTGAATTTTAAGTTTTGGTGTCACTATTCATTTCATTGGTCAACAAGAAAGTTGACTTTTGCATAGAGAATATGTACACTGACTTTGGCACTTCAAACATACCACATTTTTCATTTAAAACTTGTTTGCATTAAGCATTAATACCATTTCTAAGCTTTAACCAAGGGAAACAAAATTTTCAGTTTTTGAAACTTAACTTTACTATTCCATTAAGCACTGTTGCAGTGGGAATTTGAGGAAATGGTAAACATGAAAGTTGTTCCTTATTTTGTCTAGTTGAATTTCCTTTTTTGAATCACTCCATTTGGAGTTTTTTAGCTCAAGTTATGGCCAAAATAAGTTTACTGTTCACGTGTACTGTTCATGCTGAGATTTTGGGTCTAGCAGATTTTTGGTCCAAATTTGGTCAGTAATTTGATCAAGTTAAGTTCATAATTTGGTCTAACTTTCTTCTTATGAAATGTTCTACCATACCTTAGGTTTCCATCGGTTCAAGAATCGCCTAAATCCGAGTTTTCTAGAGAGAGTTATAGCCATCCAAACATTACTGTTCAAATGTAAATCTGCAGAGTTGCAGGTTTGATAACTCAACTTTGTTCAATAATTTGAATGGGTTAATGGCATAATTTGGGATGATGTTCTTCATGAAAGTTGTTTGTCTATATCATATCTTGTTTCTGTAAAAAGTTCAGGTCAATTGACCATATCTACAGTGAGATATGGCCAAATGAACAGTTACTATTCATTTGGTCATTTCTGCAGGTGTTGTTGCAGGGTATCCGGATTGGGGCCAACTTTTGGTCCTCTTGATTTAGTCTTTTGGGAATGGTTTCTTCAGAAAAAATGTGCCATTATAAGCCTAGTTTCATGTCCAATTGGCCAAACATCAATTGGACCAACACAGCCAAAGATATGGCAGTCCAAGTGGGCTGGAATCACAGCCTCCCTACTGGTTACACTAGGCAACCTACCAATTCAGTTTGCATCACTCTAAATCTCTTCAAATTATGGTGAACTTACCTCAAATGGTCACTAATTGACCCTTATAAGGTTCACTTACCACTTCATAAGCCAAAACCAAATTCCACTCTCCAAAACCCTAGTTTCCCATTGTGATTCACACTAGTTACCCTAGTTAATACACTAACTCATTATCCATGTATATAAATACCTTAAACATCATATTTAGTCCACTCTAAGTCCATCAAAACAATCAATCCTATTCCTTCCTTAGGGCAGCCGAAATTCATGGTGTAGATACACATGAGTTTAGTCCATTTAATTTACAATTTCATACTAAGTTCAAGTCCCTAACATAGAAATAAAGAAATATTTGTAAAAGTAAGCACTAACCTCTTGTAGGCAGATTTTTCCCAACTCAAAACTTCACTTTCCTTCACTTTCTAGGCTGCCAAACACTTCCCAAGAGGTAGAGACAAGCTTTTAGTGAAGGGACTTAGGGTTTTATAGTGCAAATTCATGGGAAAATGGAAGTAATTAAAGAAAACTTCCATGGAGGGTTATGGAGGAGAGGATCACGTTTTGAAGAAGAATATGGCTGCTCTTTTTTGGTCTTCCTTGGTCTTTATTTATCTCTTTTATTAATTAGTCAAATGGTTACTTAATTGTGATTGGTGGACAATTTTAAATGACCTCATAATATGTCATAATTGGCATTTTATTGTATTTTCTTTTCTTTTCTCTTCTACTAACTTCAAATTAATTTTTCATCAACATTAATTCATATTTTATGTCATAATAATTATTTACTCAACTGGACAAGTCGGCCAAAAATCGTCTCTGAAGGCGAAATGACCAAAATGCCATCCGTTTGGCTTAACGGGTCAAAATTGTCTGTACCGATTGAAAAATTTTTCTAAATATTTTCTTGGCATTCTAATGCCATAGGAACCTCAATGACCCTTCTCTGGTGTCCCAAAAATTATTTTATGAATTTTTCTCCGGTCTAGGGCTCGCTATGCGAACCGCAACTAACCTCTCGACACAATCGCTTGGGCACCTCATTTGACTTGGTTGTATTTAATTTCTAAAATTTTTACTAAATTTTTCTTAGTAATATTTGAGTTAATTATGGTTCCTCACTTTAGTTTAAATATATTTCCAGAAGTACAAGCTGTCCGACCGACACCGTCACCGAATAAGAGAATGTACGGAGTTGCTACCGGGAGGGTGTTACAACTCTTCCCCTCTAATTTAAATTTCATCCTCAAAATTTACCCAATGTAAATAGCCAAGGAGCTACTACCTCTTTATTTCTTCACCTTTTCGTGTTATCCTACTTCACTTTCTCCTTAGTCTCAATCCTATCCTCAAACAGTTATGTACTCATCCTTTTTCATCTTAAATATAGTCTCCTTCTCATCTCCATTCGCTATCTCATTGTCTCTTCACTCTCTTATTCTATATCTTAACCTAAAATAAACAGGAAATACAGATCTGCAATAGTGTCACCTCGACTCTTATGAATGCAATGCATGATATGCAACCTATCTAGGTCCAGAAACACCTAAACCGTGCTCTGATACCACTAAATGTGACACCTCTTACCCGACTACAGTGTAGCCGAGCAAGTTATGCCACTCAGTGTGCTGAGCACTCTATTTTATCTTAATTCATTTTTATCATAGTTTTGAAAATAACTTGTGAAATATAATTCATTTATTGAAATTGTAATTTATTTGAGGTTCCGAAAATTTTATAGAAAATCCAAAGAAGGTACCTCTAAAATTGGAGAAAACAGTTCTTCGGAACCTGTTAAAAACACTTCCAATATTTGTATTCCATCATCTCAAACTCCAATATCCAAAATCTCAACAATATTTCTCAATTTCAGTTCTCAACAACCTTTTCATTTCTCAATCATTCATCACATGTGATAATCATATATAAATTACAGATACACATTCACTTTTCCATTTACAAACACAATTCTCATTATTTGCATGAACATCAAATTACATTTCATAAGTTCATTTACACATGAGAAAATAAAATCAATTACAAAATACCAAAATGACACCTAGTGTCCTACCAATGCACTGTAGACGGTGAGGTGACACAGACACTACGCAGAACTGTGAACGGCCTTACTCAATCTATGGTCTACTGAGCCCTCTGTCCAAATCTTCGCACTCACGCATGCAAAAGCGACGCGCTAAGCATAAAGCTTAGTGGTGCCAATAATACAAGAAAATATAATATGCAAATAAAAATCATAATTTCTTAGCCATTGTGTTCATAAGAACTGAATAATTACCAACTTAATGTTTAGTCGAGGGCTAATTACGTTTTATGATATTAACTTCTTCATGCATTTTGTTAATTATTTTCTTCATGATCTTGAGTTTCTTTGTATTCTATCATAATCATTCCTGATATTTAATTTTTGTATTTTCTTTAACAATCAGTTCAATTACAGTTATACTTTTCCATGCCCAAGTAACCTATCTTGAACGATCGGATCGATAACGGGTCGTTGGCACCGACACCGCGTGCCTCGCCGTCATACCATGGGACGCAGAACGCCAACCACGTATGCAACGAGATGGCTAAAAAGCCATGATATCACATAATCGGCATAAAAGCCATGAATAAGGGCGCAAAAGCCATGAATACGGGCATAAAGCCATGAATACAGGCATAAAGCCTTTCGCAGTACTGCTAAAACAATACTCTATTGGCATGCCAAACTATCCAAACCAATCACATTAGGCCTACTAGGGCATTTTGCATTTTTAAGTTTCACATTTTTGAATTTCAAGTTTTGGTGTCACTATTCATTTCATTGGTCAACAAGAAAGTTGACTTTTGCATAGAGAATATGTACACTGACTTTGGCACTTCAAACATACCACATTTTTCATTTAAAACTTGTTTGCATTAAGCATTAATACCATTTCTAAGATTTAACAAAGCGAAACAAAATATTCAGTTTTTTAAAATTAAAAATACTATTCAATTAAGCATTTTAGTAGTGGGAATTTGATGAAATGGTAAACAAGAAAGTTGTTCCTTATTTTGTCTAGTTGAATTTCCTTTTTGAATCACTCCATTTGGAGTTTTTAGCTCAAGTTATGGCCAAAATAAGTTTACTGCTCACGGTAATCGCTCATGCTGAGATTTTGGGTCTAGCAGATTTTTGGTCCAAATTTGGTCAGTAATTTGATCAAGTTAAGTTCATAATTTGGTCTAACTTTCTTCTTATGAAATGTTCTACCATACCTTAGGTTTCCATCGGTTCAAGAATCGCCTAAATCCGAGTTTTCTAGAGAGAGTTATAGCCATCCAAACATTACTGTTCAAATGTAAATCTGCAGAGTTGCAGGTTTGATAACTCAACTTTGTTCAATAATTTGAATGGGTTAATGGCATAATTTTGGGTAATGTTCTTCATGAAAGTTGTTTGTCTATATCATATCTTGTTGCTATAAATATTTCAGGTCAATTGACCATATCTACAGTGAGTTATGGTCAAATGAACAGCGATCGCTCATTTGATCATTTCGCAGTGCCTTTGTGGTATCCGGATTGGGGCCAACTTTTGGTCCTCTTGATTTAGTCTTTTGGGAATGGTTTCTTCAGAAAAAATGTGCCATTATAAGCCTAGTTTCATGTCCAATTCGCCAAACACCAATTGGACCAACACAGCCAAAGATATGGCAGTCCAAGTGGGCTGGAATCACACCACCCCATCAAGTTACCCTAGGCACCTACCAATTCAGTTTGCATCACTCTAAATCTCTTCAAATTATGGTGAACTTACCTCAAATGGTCACTAATTGACCCTTATAAGGTTCACTTACCACTTCATAAGCCAAAACCAAATTTCACTCTCCAAAACCCTAGTTTCCCATTGTGATTCACACTAGTTACCCTAGTTAATACATTAACTCATTATCCATGTATATAAATACCTTAAACATCATATTTAGTCCACTCTAAGTCCATCAAAACAATCAATCCTATTCCTTCCTTAGGGCAGCCGAAATTCATGGTGTAGATACACATGAGTTTAGTCCATTTAATTTACAATTTCATACTAAGTTCAAGTCCCTAACATAGAAATAAAGAAATATTTGTAAAAGTAAGCACTAACCTCTTGTAGGCAGATTTTTCCCAATTCAAAACTTCACTTTCCTTCACTTTCTAGGCTGCCAAACACTTCCCAAGAGGTAGAGACAAGCTTTTAGTGAAGGGACTTAGGGTTTTATAGTGCAAATTCATGGGAAAATGGAAGTAATTAAAGAAAACTTCCATGGAGGGTTATGGAGGAGAGGATCACGTTTTGAAGAAGAAGATGGCTGCTCTTTTTTGGTCTTCCTTGGTCTTTATTTATCTCTTTTATTAATTAGTCAAATGGTTACTTAATTGTGATTGGTGGACAATTTTAAATGACCTCATAATATGTCATAATTGGCATTTTATTGTATTTTCTTTTCTTTTCTTCTACTAACTTCAAATTAATTTTTCATCAACATTAATTCATATTTTATGTCATAATAATTATTTACTCAACTGGACAAGTCGGCCAAAAATCGTCTCTGAAGGCGAAATGACCAAAATGCCCTCCGTTTGGCTTAACGGGTCAAAATTGTCTGTACCGATTGAAAAATTTTTCTAAACATTTTCTTGGCATTCTAATGCCATAGGAACCTCAATGACCCTTCTCTGGTGTCCCAAAAATTATTTTATGAATTTTTCTTCGGGTCTAGGGCTCCTCGTTGCGAGAACCGCAACTTACCTGACACAATCGCTTGGGCACCTGCTCATTTGACTTTCTTGTAAATAATTTCTAAAATTATTACTAAATTTTTATTAGAAATAATTGAGTTAATTATGGTTCCTCACTTTAGTTTAAATATTTTTCCGAAGTTCTAGCCGTCTGACCGACACCGTCACCTGAATAAAGAGAATGTACGGAGTTGCTACCGGGAGGGTGTTACAACTCTTCCCCTCTAATTTAAATTTCATCCTCGAAATTTACCCAATGTAAATAGCCAAGGAGCTACTACCTCTTTATTTCTTCACCTTTTCGTGTTATCCTACTTCACTTTCTCCTTAGTCTCAATCCTATCTTCAAACAGTTATGTACTCATCCTTTTTCATCTTAAATATAGTCTCCTTCTCATCTCCATTCGCTATCTCATTGTCTCTTCACTCTCTTATTCCATATCTTAACCTAAAATAAACAGGAAATACAGATCTGCAATAGTGTCACCTCGACTCTTATGAATGCAATGCATGATATGCAACCTATCTAGGTCCAAAAACGCCTAAACCGTGCTCTGATACCACTAAATGTGACACCTGTTACCCGACTACAGTGTAGCCGAGCAAGTTATGCCACTCAGTGTGCTGAGCACTCTATTTTATCTTAATTCATTTTTATCATAGTTTTGAAAATAACTTGTGAAATATAATTCATTTATTGAAATTGTAATTTATTTGAGGTTCCGAAAATTTTATAGAAAATCCAGCAAGGTACCGGCTAAAAATGGAGAAAACAGTTCTTCGGAACCTGTTAAAAACATTTCCAATATTTGTATTCCATCATCTCAAACTCCAATATCCAAAATCTCAACAATATTTCTCAATTTCAGTTCTCAACAACCTTTTCATTTCTCAATCATTCATCACATGTGATAATCATATATAAATTACAGATACACATTCACTTTTCCATTTACAAACACAATTCTCATTATTTACATGAACATCAAATTACATTTCATAAGTTCATTTACACATGAGAAAATAAAATCAATTACAAAATACCAAAATGACACCTAGTGTCCTACCAATGCACTGCAGACGGTGAGGTGACACGACACTATCATGCGTAATCGTGAACGGCCTTACTCAATCTATGGTCTAATCGAGCCCTCTGTCCAAATCTTCGCACTACGCTGCAAAGCGACGCTAAGCATAAAGCTTAGTGGTGCCAATAATACAAGAAAATATAATATGCAAATAAAAATCATAATTTCTTAGCCATTGTGTTCATAAGAACTGAATAATTACCAACTTAATGTTTAGTCGAGGGCTAATTACGTTTTATGATATTAACTTCTTCATGCATTTTGTTAATTATTTTCTTCATGATCTTGAGTTTCTTTGTATTCTATCATAATCATTCCGATATTTAATTTTTGTATTTTCTTTAACAATCGTTCAATTACGCTTATACTTTTCCATGCCCAAGTAACCTATAATTGAACGATCGGATCGATAACGGGTCGTTGGCACCGACACCGCGGTGCCTCGGCCGTCATACCATGGGACGCAGAACGCCAACCACGTGATAAATGTATGGCTAAAAAGCCATGATATCACATAATCGGCATAAAAGCCATGAATAAGGGCATAAAAGCCATGAATACGGGCATAAAGCCATGAATACAGGCATAAAGCCTTTCGCAGTACTGCTAAAACAATACTCTATTGGCATGCCAAACTATCCAAACCAATCACATTAGGCCTACTAGGGCATTTTGCATTTTTAAGTTTCACATTTTTGAATTTCAAGTTTTGGTGTCACTATTCATTTCATTGGTCAATAAGAAAGTTGACTTTTGCATAGAGAATATGTACACTGACTTTGGCACTTCAAACATACCACATTTTTCATTTAAAACTTGTTTGCATTAAGCATTAATACCATTTCTAAGCTTTAACCAAGGGAAACAAAATTTTCAGTTTTTGAAACTTAACTTTACTATTCCATTAAGCACTGTTGCAGTGGGAATTTGAGGAAATGGTAAACATGAAAGTTGTTCCTTATTTTGTCTAGTTGAATTTCCTTTTTTGAATCACTCCATTTGGAGTTTTTTAGCTCAAGTTATGGCCAAAATAAGTTTACTGTTCACGTGTACTGTTCATGCTGAGATTTTGGGTCTGGCAGATTTTTGGTCCAACTTTGGTCAGTAATTTGATAAAGTTAAGTTCATAATTTGGTCTAACTTTCTTCTTATGAAATGTTCTACCATACCTTAGGTTTCCATCGGTTCAAGAATCGCCTAAATCCGAGTGTTCTAGAGAGAGTTATAGCCATCCAAACATTACTGTTCAAATGTAAATCTGCAGAGTTGCAGGTTTGATAACTCAACTTTGTTCAATAATTTGAATGGGTTAATGGCATAATTTTGGGTAATGTTCTTCATGAAAGTTGTTTGTCTATATCATATCTTGTTGCTGTAAAAATTTTAGGTCAATTGACCATATCTACAGTGAGTTATGACCAAATGAACAGTTACTGTTCATTTGGTCATTTCGCAGTGTCGCTGTGGTATCCGGATTGGGGCCAACTTTTGGTCCTCTTGATTTAGTCTTTTGGGAATGGTTTCTTCAGAAAAAATGTGCCATTATAAGCCTAGTTTCATGTCCAATTGGCCAAACACCAATTGGACCAACACATCCAAAGATATGGCAGTCCAAGTGGGCTGGAATCACAGCCTCCCTACTGGTTACCCTAGGCAGCCTACCAATTCAGTTTGCATCACTCTAAATCTCTTCAAATTATGGTGAACTTACCTCAAATGGTCACTAATTGACCCTTATAAGGTTCACTTACCACTTCATAAGCCAAAACCAAATATCACTCTCCAAAACCCTAGTTTCCCATTGTGATTCACACTAGTTACCCTAGTTAATACACTAACTCATTATCCATGTATATAAATACCTTAAACATCATATTTAGTCCACTCTAAGTCCATCAAAACAATCAATCCTATTCCTTCCTTAGGGCAGCCGAAATTCATGGTGTAGATACACATGAGTTTAGTCCATTTAATTTACAATTTCATACTAAGTTCAAGTCCCTAACATAGAAATAAAGAAATATTTGTAAAAGTAAGCACTAACCTCTTGTAGGCAGATTTTTCCCAACTCAAAACTTCACTTTCCTTCACTTTCTAGGCTGTCAAACACTTCCCAAGAGGTAGAGACAAGTTTTTAGTGAAGGGACTTAGGGTTTTATAGTGCAAATTCATGGGAAAATGGAAGTAATAAAAGAAAACTTCCATGGAGGGTTATGGAGGAGAGGATCACGTTTTGAAGAAGAAGATAGCTGCTTTTTTTTTTTGTCTTCCTTGGTCTTTATTTATCTCTTTTATTAATTAGTCAAATGGTTACTTAATTGTGATTGGTGGACAATTTTAAATGACCTCATAATATGTCATAATTGGCATTTTATTGTATTTTCTTTTCTTCTCTTCTACTAACTTCAAATTAATTTTTCATCAACATTAATTCATATTTTATGTCATAATAATTATTTACTCAACTGGACAAGTCGGCCAAAAATCGTCTCTGAAGGCGAAATGACCAAAATGCCCTCCGTTTGGCTTAACGGGTCAAAATTGTCTGTCAGATTGATTGAAAAAATTTTTCTAAATATTTTCTTGGCATTCTAATGCCATAGGAACCTCAATGACCCTTCTCTGGTGTCCCAAAAATTATTTTATGAATTTTTCTCCGGGTCTAGGGCTCCTCGTTGCGAAAACCGCAACTTACCTCTGATTACCAATCGCTTGGGCACCGGCTCATTTGACTTGGTTGTATTTTCTTTCTAAAATTTTTACTAAATTTTTCTTAGTAATATTTGAGTTAATTATGGTTCCTCACTTTAGTTTAAATATTTTTCCAGAAGTTCTAGCTGTCCGGACCGACACCGGTCACCGGAACAGTAGAATGTACGGAGTTGCTACCGGGAGGGTGTTACAATCCCATAGTATACCTAATGAATTACCAACTCCGTCTATTGATAACCCATTAAATACACTACAAGGGTTTTTAAAAACTTTTCTTACTTCTTTTACAGTGGTGAGCACTATTTACAGGTGTTAAAAACCTTTTTGAACTGAAGTGATAGAACTAACACATTTGAATTATTTGGAATTTCTATAAAAATTTTGGCAGAGTGCCATCTGTATTTTGGATAAAACAGTTCTTCAGAAAACTTGTAAAAAGCACTTCAATATATTTCCAAATGTCAACTCCAACATATTTCTCAACACAACATATTTCTCAACTCAAATCCACAGTGATTTTTCAAAGACTGAGATACAAGAAATATAATACAATTTTTACAAACCAAAATAACTCATAATTATTTTACAACTTCAATGTACAATTTGAATTTACAACTGCTCAAAACCAAGAACGATATATACATAAAGTGAACATACATTACAGTACAAAATGCAAAATGTGGTATACTCAATATAACCGATGATCTCTCGCTGAATGCACTAACAGCCTAGTCTGCTGCCCTGTCCGTCTGTCTACCTGCGATAGCAATGGAAAGCTATCGCTGAGACAATGTCTCAGTGGTGCACAACATTAACAAATACAACTTTAAATCAAATTTCATAAATCATACAAATGATGGATACATAAAACCATAGTTAAATTCAAGACAATGAGTGTCATAAGGAATTTAACACAATATCACATTAAATCTCAATAATCAAAACATAGTTAAATTCAAAAGACAATGAATGTCAATAAGAATTTAAACTCCATTTCACAAATTATCAAATCGCATAATAACACAATTTAGTTGAATAATTTAAGAATACAGTGTTGCCAATTCATTCACAACTTAAGCCATGACACAAAATTTCCGATCAATGCCGCGTTGTACACCACGACAAAGCAATCACAACCCCACTAATCGAAATCAATGAGGAAGGGAGCTAGTTATATAATGAGTACTCATCCGATCACCTCAACTGGTAAACCAGAGAGGGAGAAAAATAAACGATCACGACTCCATAAATGGAGAAGGAAAATAAACGATCACAACCCCATAAATGGAGAAGGAATGATACGATACTGTCATGCTAAGTGTGAACACAAATCAATTCCAAACATTTTATTCAAATGATTCGTGAGAATCCAATAAATTTCCAAAGTCATAATTTCATTCACAAAATGGCAACACAATTCATAAGTAACTTCAATTTTCACAAATCACACTAAATAATTTTTTCCACAGTTTCAAACCATTTACAATGCTTTTCAAGCAATAAGTATCCATTCAAACACATTTCCATAATTAAAAATAATAATATACAAATAGTCATAATTTATTTCAATTGAAAAATTCAAAAGAAATAACTGTTGTGCACAAACCTCTGATAACTGTCTCCTGGTCTTGACTCAGTGTTTCCTTCCCTTTCCCTGAGTCTTTGCTAACTGAGAAACACAATTTGAAGTGTTTCAGTACTAAATTAAACTGTCTCTAACGATAATGCTTGATAAGTAATTCACTGAATGCTATTATTTGCTTAATCAACTTAATATATCGAACTTCGATGCGTTCTAGGTAAATTAGGTTTTAAGGTTACCAATATGTCACATTCGATAGTCTTTTAGGGTTGGTACATGTTACCAAATTCATTTCCATGTATCTTGCATTTTCTTGCAATTTACTGGATTCCGGGATACTAGTTTAACCTAGCCGGACGACCTAGTTTCCTCATTTTTCGGGTTTTGGTCAAAACTAAAAACTTGTAGATCTATGTCTTATGGAATGCGGGGCAAAATTTCAGGTCATTCTGAGTTATGTAGACCAAGTTATGGTCATTTTACTATTGCTGGTCAAATTGCATCAAAATTGGTCACTTTAGGTCATTTTAGGTTCGGCCAGTTTTTGGACCCGAACTTGTGCAAGCTGTTTGACTTGCTTATGGTCATTTATGGGCTTTGGTGTCTTCATAAGACCTGTAGATATGGGTCTTAACTATTCATGGTCAAAATTTCAGGTCAATTGGACCTGTTTTGAGTGAGTTATGGCCTAAAAACTAACTGCTGCCCAAATGGTCAATTTTCAGGCCTCAATTGCACTTAATCCGGATTTGGTCATTTTTCAAGCTACCTTGCAAGCAGAATTTTGACAAGCTTCCTTCATGAAAGTTGGCACATTTTGTGCCTAGTTTCACCTCCAATTGGTCTCATACCAATTGGAGTCACACACTTAAAGTTATAGGCCTAAAACTCAAACTGCCTTATTGCATTTCTTTCATACACATCAAGGATCACTCCTAACACTTACCAAACTCAACATTCAAATCAATTCTGGTTGTACCACAACCTAAACCTAATTTACAACATATTATAGGTCATTTTGGCAGCTTACAATTACATTCAATGTGCACCAACAAGTGCAGAATTTGTCCAACTCAATTTACAATAATTCAATCACCAATTCATGTTCATTTACATGTCCAACTTCACACCATCGTACATGCACTCAAACTGCCATAACCCCTATCACAAATTAACATCATTATTCCATGAACCAAGCATGAAATAACATCCTTATGGTTCACCAAACCAGGCTACCAATTCATGCATTACATTCCATTAATTTCCAAGCTTCAAATTTCAAGTACACTTTCACATACACTAAGTATACATCACCCAATTTATTCCTACACATATAAACACTTAATCAACCCTTTAATCTACCATTTACAAGCAAGAATAAACTGCCCTTAAGGAGTTTCCATGGCTGCCAAAAATAAACATCTCCCTTAGAACATCAAACTCTAAAATTCTTTCCACAATTCAAGTACCCATAACCTCCTCACAAACTTTAATGAAGCAATAACCAAAAATACAAACTTGCCACTTTGGAAACTCTTCAAAACCTTGACTAAACTTGATCTTCTTGCTACCTATCTACTGTCTAAGTGGTGTAGAACAGTTTTTGTGAAGAAAAAGGTTAGAAAATTGGCTTGGAGATGAAGGGATGAAGCTTGCATGAAGCTTGAAACAAATGGCCATGGAGGTTTTCTTCCTCCTTGGTCTTGGCTAGAATTTGAGAGGTAGAAGAAAGTGATTTTCTGCTGTCCAAAAATCAGATTAATGGTCCACTTTAGGTGTTAGTGGACCACTAAGTGGAAAGATAATGTTAATTTAATCTTAAGGTTTCATTTTCCCACATTAAGCTTCCCATTTTTGCTATTTACATTAGGTACCACTAATTTAATTTTTCATGACATTTTCCAAGTGTAATATTATTTATTTTTAATGGACATTAGGTCAAAAGACAACTCAGGATGTCAAATGACCACAATGCCCCTGTTCGGGTTGCATTCTCGATTTTTCGGTAACACCGGGTTTTGTCCCTTTTTCGATTTCTCACTTTTCTTTGTACTAATTATTTAATTTTTCTTTGATATTTCTAATGATATTTATACTTCAATTGATGTCTCTTTAAGTCCTAAAAATATTTTTCAGGGTTCCCCGTGGTCCAGGGCTAGTCAACGGTCCACGCCGTGACTTCCTGGTGCGGTCACCCATCGCTAGGGTTCTCGGCTCGCTTAACTTGGTTACATTTCTTTGCTATTATTTTTCCTTTGTTTTTCTTGTATTTCATTATTTTATGTCTCCTCACTCATATCGAAGTGTAGTTCTAGGCATCCTAGCTGTCCAGACAACACTGGTCACCGGAACAGTAGAACGGACTACCGAACTTAGGGGTGTTACAGCAACCCTAGACCCAGGGGAAAAATTATAAAATAATTATTTGGACTCCAGAGAAGGGTCATTGAGGTTCTTATTGCATTAGAATAACAAGAAAATGCTTAGAAAAATTTTTCTATCGGTACACACAATTTTGGCTTGTTAAGTCAAACGGAGGGCATTTTGGTCATTTCGTCTTCAGAGATGATTTTTGGCCAACTTGTCCAGTTAAATAAATAATATATATAACATAAAATATGAATAAATGTTGTTAAAAATTTAATTGAAATTAAATAGATAAGAAAAGGAGAGAAAATGAAAGAAAATGGAATTATGACATCATAATGATGTCATTAAAATTCTCCCAACCAATCCAATGTTGACACATGGCATGAGTTTACTTAAAAGAGACTTAATGGGCTGAAAAATGAAAAAAAAAATCAGAACTCTCTCCCTCATCTTCTTCTTGCCGTCACCCATCCCTCCATAGCCAACCTTGAGTAAGCTTTTGAAAGCTTGATTTCTCTAGCTTTTACCCACCTAAACCCTATATTCCCAACACCAAAAAGTATTCTTACATCTTGGTAAGTCTTTTGGGATCAAAAAGAAAAGGAAAAAAAGAACCCTAGCAAGTGGGAAATCTCACTCCATTAGAGGTTTGTGACCAAACCTTAGTTTTCACTTTAAATTCATGTTTAAGGACTATGAATAAGTACAATTTACAAAGAAATTTATGAAATACCATTTGTATGCCATCCCATAAATTCGGAAGCCTTTGTTAGGGTAAGATTGTGATGATTTTTGTGGAGCTAAAATGGTAGTATGGCTGCCCTTAATATGCATCTCTTAAGTGGATTGGTGAAATGCAATTGCTAATGCATGGTTGATGAAGTTTGAGTTAGGGTTTGGGATGAAAAATGAGACTTTGATCATGTGACGATGAAAGTAGGTTTTAATGGTCAATTAGTGACCATTTGGTTCTGTTTAAATAAAAAATGAAGTGGATTGTGAAGTGGGATTGGAGTTTGGTGTGGCTGCCCTTGGTGACCTGCAGGACTGGGCATGAGTCCAGCAGGGTTGGACAGCAATAACTGGACTTGTAGAGGTTCTATTGGTGCAAGGCCAATTGGAAATGAAACTAGACACATAATGGCACAACTTTGGTGAAGAAACTATGCCCAGAAAAACCAAACCAAGTTGACCAAAAGATTGCCCTAATCCGGGTGACCTGCAGTCTGCTTGGGCAAATTGACTAAATGAACAGTGTTTAGTCATTTGCCCATAACTCAGTGTAGAAAGGTCCAATGGACCTGAAATTTTACCAGAAACAAGCTGAGATATAGACCAACAACTTTCGTGAAGAAACCTAACCCAAATTATGATCATAACATATTCAAAAAGTGACCTGAAGTCACTGCTCCTAATACTGTAGATTTGGTCAATCTAGAAATTCTGGAAAAATTATAATCCGGCCGGTTGTGGTTTTTGAGCCATAACTTGAGATACAAAACTCCAAATGGAGTGTTTCAAAAAAGGAAATGCAACTGGACAAAATAAGGAACAACTTTCATGTTGATCATGTTGCCAAATTTTCACTGCAAAAATGACTAATGGAACAGTAAACACAAAGCTTGAAAACTGAAAATTTTGTATAATTAACATTAAGCTTAGAAATAGTATTGGCAACCAATACCAACAATTTTAGAATGCGAAATGTGGTATGTTGGGAGTATTAAAACCAATGTACCAATTGTCCATGTAAAAGTCAACATTTTGTTGACTAATGAATGGAATAGTAACACTAAAACTTAAATTTCAAAAATTTTGAAACTTAAAAGTGTAAAATGCCCTAGTATACTTAGCAAGATTGGTTTGGATAGGTTGGCATGCCAATAGGGTTCTGTTAGCAGTACTGCATATGGCTTCATGCCATTCTGTGTTTCATGGCTTCCCATGCCATTCTGTGATATAATAGCCTTCAGCTACGTTATTTGAGTTGTTACACTCGGGTTTTATCCCTGATAATTATTACAGCTTATTAGCTATTCTGTTGCACACTGGGAGACACAATGTGACCGATGGTGTGATGGTTTGAGGTACTTAGTACCCAGTGCCAGTTTACCCGTTTATCCAGTCCAGTTGACTAGTATGGGTTACTCGGGCAATGATAATAAATTTTACTAACTTTTAATCAAATAATACTACAATAAATATCAGAAATTAAGTCTACCCAAAAATGTAATCATACATTCTGCATACTTATTTTATGTTATTTTATTTTATTTTATATTGTCACCACTAAGCAGAATTGCTTAGCGCGTCGCTTTTGCCACGCACAGGTACTGGAGACCTAGTTGGAGAGCCCAGCAGACATCAGACCGGATGAACTTTCAGACCTGCATCTGGAGTCCAGAGTCACCTCACATCTGCAGTGCATATGGTAGGACATTAGGACTTTGGGTAGCATTTTGTATTTTTTATTTTGTATCAGTTTTGGATTGTAACTATAAACTCTTGAAATTATTTGATAATATAAATATATGAAATTTCATGTTATTGAAATTTTCTGTATATTATGTTGAAAGAATGAAATGTTGAGAAATATTTATGAATGTGCTTTCAGTGATGATGTGAATAAAAAAGAAAAATTTCTGAAAATAGTATTGAGATTTTGAGATTGAGTTGAGATGTGTGTGTATAAAGGAGTTTGGATTTGGAAATTTTATTGGAAGTGTTTTTAACAGATTCAGAAGAATTGTTTTTCCAATTTATAGCCGGCACTCTGCCGGATTTTCTATAAAATTTGTGGAAAAATTTAGATTTATCAAAAATTGTAAATAAATGAATAAAAAGGGATAAATTGTAATGGAAATATAAAATGGTGCTCCGGCACACTGAGTGGCATATCTTGCTCGGCTACACTGTAGACGGGTAAGGGGTGTCACATTTAGTGATATTAGAGCCTGGTTTAGGCGTTTCTGGGCCTAGATAGAGTGCATACCATTGCATTGCATTTGTAAGTGTTGAGGTGACACTGATGCAGATCTGTTTGTTTTCTTATTTTGAATAGGATATGGATCCTGCTTCTCAAAGAGCAGTTGATGAAGAGGTGGAGAGTTGTGCTCCACCAAAGGCTGAATCTGGGGGCAGGGGAGAATCTGCTCCACCAGTAGCTGAGGCACCTGCCCAACCTCAGTTTGCGCTATTTCAGCAAATGATCGAATTTTACCTGCAAATGATGGGGGCAATTCCACCACCACAACCACAACCACAATCTCCACCAGCACCACAAAAATCCCATCTGGAGAAACTGCGAAAACATGGGGCTGTGGATTTCTTTGGGAAGAGGGAGGATGATCTCATGACAGCAGAAAATTGGTTGGATAGAACCATCAGAGTGCTAAAACAGCTTAACTGCACCCCTGAGCAGAATCTAGAGGGTGCTGTGTCCCTACTTCAGGATGATGCATATTAGTGGTGGGACACAGTAACTAGTGAGGTGCAACCAGAACGGATCACCTGGGAATTCTTCCTCACAGAGTTCAGAAAGAAATATGTTAGCAAAGTGTATTTAGAAGAGAAAAGAAGAGAATTTATCAGTCTGAGACAGAGGTAATTGTCTGTGGTAGAGTATGAGCGTGAGTTTATCAGACTGAGCAGATATGGGAGGGAGATAGTCCCTACAGAGGCAGAGGTGTGCAGAAGGTTTGAAGAAGGACTCAATGACAATATCAAAGTTATGATAACAACATTGGAGATCACAGATTTTGCTAAGCTAGTTAATGCTGCATCAAAAGTAGAAAGAGTCTGAATAAATGAGCAAACTAGAAGGGAAAGACAGTTGAAGAGGGGTCCGGGTCAGTCCAGTACATTTTCTACTCCCGGTAAGAAGAGTAAGGGTCCTCCTGCTCAGAGTTCAGGACCACCATAGGGTCAGGGTCAGTCTCAGGGGCTCAGACCACAGTTCACACCTAGGAGAGGCCAGTCCACACCATCAGTGGGCAGCTCTCCAGGGACGGTGTTTAGGGGACCAGCCCTAGCATCTTCTGCCTGTCAGTACTGCCAGAAGTGGCATAAGGGAGACTGTTGGTCCATCACTGAGGCCTGCATCTGAGTCAGCTGAGAGGCCAGAGAGTAAAGTACCTGCCAGGGCCTATGCCATCAGAGCTCAGGAGGAGCAAGATGCCCCAGATCAGGGGTACATTCTCTCTCTACAACACTTCTGTATATGCATTGGTGGATCCAGGATCCACTCATTCCTACATTTGTATCAAACTACCCGTAGAGAGGGGAGTTCCAGTAGAGGAGAGTGATCAAGACATTCTGGTCACAAATCCACTAAGCCACAGTGTGGTAGTGAATAAGGTGTATAAAGGTTGCTCGTTGAGGATTCAGGGGTATGAATTCTCGGCAGACCTAATTGAATTGCCCTTCCACGAGTTTGACGTGATTTTGGGAATGGACTGGTTGTCATGTCATCAGGCAATAGTTGATTGCAAATTGAAGAGGATTTCTCTAAAAGCTTCTGAGGGTAATGAGATTACTGTTGTGGGTGAAAGGACAGATTTCCTGTCCAATGTTATCTCAGCCACAGTTGCAAGAAGATTGATGAGAAAAGGCTATGAAGCTTACCTAGAACATGTGGTTGATACTAGGCAGGCTAAGCCAAACCTATGTGATATACCCACAGTAAGAGACTTCCCAGATGTATTTCCTGAAGAGTTGCCTGGTTTACCACCAGAAAGGGAAGTCGAGTTTGCTAGTGAGGTAATGCCGGGTACATCACCAATTTCAATTGCTCCTTATAGGATGGCACCCACTGAATTGAGGGAGTTAAAAATTCAGTTGCAAGAGTTACTCGATAAAGGGTTCATATGACCCAGTGTGTCACCATGGGGAGCTCCGGTGCATTTGTGAAGAAGAAGGATGGAACTTTGAGATTGTGTATTGATTACCGGCAGTTGGACAAAGTAACTGTGAAGAATAAATATCCGTTACCCAGAATTGACGATTTGTTTGATCAGTTGAAGGGAGCCGGTGTATTTTCAAAAATTGATCTCAGATCAGGGTATCATCAGTTGAGGGTAAAGGATGCAGATGTATCAAAAACTGCATTCAGAACCCGGTATGGGCTTTATGAATTTTTGGTGATGCCGTTTGGGTTAACAAATGCACCAGCAACTTTTATGGACCTTATGAACCGTATCTTCTATCCATACTTAAATCGGTTTGTAGTGGTCTTTATTGATGATATTCTGGTGTATTCCAAGATCAGGGAAGACCATGATGAACATTTAAGGATTGTTCTGCAAACCCTGCGAGAAAAGAAGCTGTATGCTAAACTGTCCAAGTGTGACTTCTGGATGAGTGAAATCTCTTTCCTTGGACACATAGTATCAGCTGAAGGGATTAGAGTGGATCCCAAAAAGATAGAAGCAGTGATGGAATGGAAGCCTCCTAGAAATACAACTGAGGTCAGAAGTTTCTTGGGGCTAGCTGGGTATTACAGAAGATTTGTGAAGGGGTTCTCTCTTATAGCTGCTCCAATGACCAAGTTATTGCACAAGAATGTGAAATTTGGCTGGAACGACAAGTGCCAAGCCAGTTTTGAGAGGCTGAAGGCTATATTGACAGAAGCACCAGTGTTAACACAGCCAGTGTCGGGAAAAGACTTTGTGGTCTATAGTGATGCCTCGCATAATGGGCTAGGGTGTGTATTGATGCAAGAGGGGAAAGTGGTCGCCTATACTTCCAGGCAGTTAAGGCCACATGAACAAAACTACCCTACTCATGACCTAGAGTTAGCAGCAATTATCTTTGCACTGAAGATGTGGAGGCATTATTTATATGGTGAAAAATGCTACATCTATACATACCACAAGAGTCTAAAATATTTGCCAACCCAGAAGGAGCTCAATCTTAGACAGAGGCGATGGATCGAGTTCCTAAAGGACTATGATTGTGTGATAGATTATCATCCTGGGAAGGCAAATGTAGTTGCTGATGCTTTAAGAAGGAAGTCCATCACAGCTTTAAGATCACTAAATGCCTGTCTGTCCTTAGCTCAAGATGGAGCTATTTTGGCTGAGTTGCAAGTGAGGCCAAACCTGCTACAGCAGATACAAGATGGGCAGCAGGCAGATGAAAAATTAATGGCCATTGTGGGTAAAATTCCAGAGGAAAAGGAAACTGATTATGAGGTGAAAGCAGATGGGTGTCTGTACTACAGAGGAAGAGTGTGTGTACCAAATGATGGGGAACTAAAGATTAGTATTATGAAAGAAGCACACACTAGTGTTTATGCTATGCACCCGAGAAGCACAAAAATATATAATGATTTTAAGCCTCATTATTGGTGGCCTGGTATGAAGAAAGATATAGCTGACTATGTGACTAAGTGTTTGACATGTCATCAAGTTAAAGCAGAACATCAAGTTTCATCAGGATTGCTACAGCCTATAAGCATACCTGAATGGAAATGGGACTGGGTCACTATGGATTTTGTTAGTGGTTTACCTCTCACCCAGAAGAAGCATGATGCAGTATGGGTGATAGTGGATAGATTGACGAAGTCAGTACATTTTCTGCCAGTTAAGACTGACTACTCACTGGAGAAGCTAGTAGAATTGTATATCAGTGAGATAGTTAAACTGCATGAAATCCCACTTTCCATCATATCTGATTGAGACCCAAGGTTTACATCAAGATTCTGGAAAAAGTTGCAAGAAGCCTTAGGCACACAACTCCGTTTTAGCACGGCTTTTCATCCTTAGACGGATGGACAGTCAGAACGAGTAATCCAGATCCTGGAGGATATGCTGAGGAGTTGTGTCATTGAGTTTGAGGGGAGTTGGGATAGATATCTCCCATTGGTAGAATTCGCATATAACAATAGCTACCAAGCTAGCATTCAAATGGCTCCGTATGAAGCACTGTATGGGAGGAAATGTAGAACCCCAGTGTGTTGGACTGAATTAGGCGAAGATATGCTGGTAGGACCAGACCTAGTGAAACAGACTGAGGAGAAAGTGAAGATAATCAAAGCTAACCTGAAGGTTGCCTCAGATAGACAGAAATCCAATGCCGATTTGAAGAGAAAAGAGATAGAGCATGCAGTTGGTGATAAAGTGTTTCTCAAAGTCTCACCGTGGAAGAAAGTACTGAGGTTTGGAAGAAAGGGTAAGTTAAGCCCTAGGTTCATTGGCCCATATGAAGTCATTGAACGTGTGGGACCAGTTGCCTATCGGCGAGCTTTACCACCAGAACTGGATAAAATTCATAATGTATTCCATGTTTCTATGCTGAGAAGATATCACTCAGACCCTTCACATGTCATTTCCATGGAAGAGATTGAAATCCAATTGAACTTGACATATACAGAAGAACCTATATAGATCCTAGCTCGGGAAGTGAAGAAACTGAGAAATAAACAAATCCCACTAGTGAAAGTGCTTTGGAGGCACCACAACACTGAAGAGGCAACTTGGGAAAGTGAAGAGATGATGAGGCAACAGTTCCCTCAACTGTTTGCATCAGGTAAATTTCGAGGACGAAATTTTTATTAGAGGGGAAGAGTTGTAACATCCTCACTTTAGCTAGTCCGTACAGTCTACTGTTCTGATGACCAATATCGGTCCGGGCAGCTAGAATGTTTGAAATTATAAATAGACTAGAGTGAGGAGTTATAAAGAAACTAAATAAAGCTCATAACAATCAAGGAAAATTTTTTAGAAACGAAATACACTAAGGTTAAACGAGCCGAAACACTAGGGATGAGTAACACGAAGGGGAAGTGACGGTGAAGGCCGTTAGCAACCCTAGACCAAGGGAAAAATTATAAAATAATTATTGAGACTCCAAAGAAGGGTCACTGAGGTTCTTATGGCATTAGAATGCCAAGAAAATGCTTAGAAAAATTTTTCTATCGGTACACACAATTTTGGCTTGTTAAGCCAAACGGAGGGCATTTTCATCATTTCGTCTTCAGAGATGATTTTTGGACAACTTTTCCAGTTAAATAAATAATTTATATAACATAAAATATGAATAAATGTTGTTAAAAATTTAATTGAAATTAAATAGACAAGAAAAGGAGAGAAAATGAAAGAAAATGGAATTATGACATCATAATGATGTCATTAAAATTCTCCCAACCAATCCAATGTTGACACATGGCATGAGTTTACTTAAAAGAGACTTAATGGGCTGAAAAATGAAAAAAAATCAGAACTCTCTCCCTCATCTTCTTCTTGCCGTCACCCATCCCTACATAGCTAACCTTGAGCAAGCTTTTGAAAGCTTGATTTCTCTAGCTTTTACCCACCTAAACCCTCTATTCCCAACACAAAAAAGTATTCTTACATCTTGCTGAGTCTTATGGGGGCAAAAAGAAAAGGAAAAGAAGAACACTAGCAAGTGGGAAATCTCACTCCATTAGAGGTTTGTGACCTAACCTTAGTTTTCACTTTAAATTCATGTTTAAGGACTATGAATGAGTACAATTTACAAAGAAATTTATGAAATACCATTTGTATGCCATCCCATAAATTCAGCAGCCTTGGTTAGATTAAGATTGTGATGATTTTTTTGGAGCTAAAATGGTAGTATGGCTGCCCTTAATATGCATCTCTTAAGTGGATTGGTGAAATGCAATTGCTAATGCATGGTTGATGATGTTTGAGTTAGGGTTTGGGATGAAAAGTGAGACTTTGATCATGTGATGATGAAAGTAGGTTTTAATGGTCAATTAGTGACCATTTGGTTCTATTTAAATAAAAATGAAGTGGATTGTGAAGTGGGATTGGAGTTTGGTGTGGCTGCCCTTGGTGAACTATAGGACTGGGCATGAGTCCAGCAAGTTTGGGCAGCAATAACTAGAGTTGCAGAGGTTCAATTGGTGCAAGGCTAATTGGACATGAAAATAGACACATAATGACACAATTTTTGTGAAGAAACCATGCCCAGAAAAACCAAACCAAGTTGACCAAAAGATTGCCCTAATTTGGGTGACCTGCAGTCTGCTTGGGCAAATTGACTAAATGAACAGTGTTTAGTCATTTGCCCATAACTCAGTGTAGAAAGGTCCAATGGACCTGAAATTTTACCAGAAACAAGCTGAGATATAGACCAACAACTTTCGTGAAGAAACCTAACCCAAATTATGATCATAAAATATTCAAAAAGTGACCTGAAGTCACTGCTCCTAATACTGTAGATTTGGTCAATCTAGAAATTCTGGAAAAATTATAATCCAGCCAGTTGTGGTTTTTGAGCCATAACTTGAGATACAAAACTCCAAATGGAGTGATTCAAAAAAGGAAATGCAACTGGACAAAATAAGGAACAACTTTCATGTTGATCATGTTGCCAAATTTTCACTGCAAAAATGACTAATGGAACAGTAAACACAAAGCTTGAAAACTGAAAATTTTGTATAATTAACATTAAGCTTAGAAATAGTATTGGCAACCAATACCAACAATTTTAGAATGCAAAATGTGGTATGTTGGGAGTATTAAAACCAATGTACCTATTGTCCATGTAAAAGTCAACATTTTGTTGACTAATGAATGGAATAGTAACACTAAAACTTCAATTTTAAAAATTGTGAAACTTAAAAGTGTAAAATGCCCTAGTATACCTAGCAAGATTGGTTTGGATAGGTTGGCATGCCAATAGGGTTCTGTTAGCAGTACTGCATATGGCTTCATGCCATTCTGTGTTTCATGGCTTCCCATGCCATTTTGTGACATAATAGCTTTTGGCTACGTTATTTGAGTTGTTACACTCGGGTTTTATCCCTGATAATTATTACAGCTTATTAGTTGTTCTGTTGTACACCGGGAGACACAATGTGACTGATGGTGTGATAGTCCGAGGTACTTAGTACCCAGTGCCAGTTTACCCGTTTATCTAGTCTAGTCAACTAGTATGGGTTACTCGGGCAATTATAATAAATTTTATCAAATTTTAATCGAATAATATTGCGATAAATATCAGAAATTAAGTCTACCCAAAAATGTAATCATACATTCTGCATACTTATTTTATGTTATTTTATTTTATTTTATATTGTCACCACTAAGCAGAATTGCTTAGCGCGTCGCTTTTGCCACGCGCAGGTACTGGAAACCTAGTTGGGGAGCCCGGTAGACATCAGACCGGGTGAACTTTCAGACCTGTATCTGGAGTCCAGAGTCACCTCACATCTGCAGTGCATATGGTAAGACATTAGGACTTTGGGTAGATTTTGTATTTTGCATTTTGTATTAGTTTTGGATTGTAACTATAAACTCTTGAAATTATTTGACAATGTAAATATATGAAATTTCATGTTATTGAAATTTTCTGTATATTATGTTGAAAGAATGAAATGTTGAGAAATATTTATGAATGTGCTTCTAGTGATGATGTGAACAGAAAAGAAAAATTTCTGAAAATAGTATTGAGATTTTGAGATTGAGTTGAGATGTGTGTGTATAATGGAGTTTGGATTTGAAAATTTTATTGGAAGTGTTTTTAACAGATTCAGAAGAACTGTTTTTCCAATTTACAGCCGGCACTCTGCCGAATTTTCTATAAAATTTATGGAAAAATTTAGATTTATCAAAAATTGTAAATAAATGAATAAAAAGGGATAAATTGTAATGGAAATATAAATTGGTGCTCCGGCACACTGAGTGACATATCTTGCTCGACTACACTGTAGATGGGTAAGGGGTGTCACACACTTTGTAAATCAAAATTGTTTTGAATATGATTTAAAACCACAGTTGACATGGCAAAATATGTTGTGAATTCTCATTAGCTTGTCTAGTGAGATATCTCCTCCACTAGATGGGGTGAGTTCCTTCCTCTTTGGCTTGCCAGTTGGGGAAGAGTTTGAGTGAGTACTCATATATACTGGCTAATCTTTGTTCCTCCCTTTTAGCCTCGGTTATTTGGAGAGTGTTAAATGTTGTGGTGTACAACACAGCATATATTTGAATTTTGGGTCATGGGTTCAACTGTGTGAATTGTAACACCCCTACTTGTATAGCCTGGTACATTTCACTGTTTCAGTGACCGGAGTCGGTCCTAACAATTAAGGGAATTAGAACAACACTTAAGACAACTAAATTAGCCATAAACACAAATAATTAGTAATTGTCCATTAGTTAAGTATAAATAAGAAAAACAGAACACAAGAAGTTAAATGAGCCGAGAGTCACAACGATGGGTGACCTTCTCGGGAAGGACTGCGAAGTCGATTTAAACTCAAATTTTGAACCGTAAAATATGATGCCGCGGTCCTTAAGACCATTACAAACACAGTGGAAAAGAGAAAATCACGAAAAAGAATTGTTAAGCCAGTCAAATAATTAGGTCATGGAGCCGAAAGAAATATTGAATTATTTGCTAACCGGGTTGAATCGGAGAGGGGCACTCTGCCGAAATTTTTATAAAATTTATGGAAAAACAAAATGGACCAAAAATTTCAACTAGCTTTCAACTTTAATTAAATGTTTTGATACCAATTAGAAAATGCTCACCACTTATCAAAAGTAAGAAAATTGTTTTAAAATCCCTTATAGGGTACTTAATGAGTTATCGGTAGGTGAAGTTTGGTAGTTCAATAAGTATTCTATGGGGATCATGTTATGCCTTACAGAGGGGTAAGTTGTGACATGTTTTAGTGGTATTAGAGCAAATTTTTGAAGTATGTTTTAACTTGAGAATTTGTGTCTTTCCTTGTTAAGTACAACTACTCAATGTCCATATTTGTTACATATAGTGCATTACATCATAAATATGAAGTAATGGAGAGAAATCTCCTTGTGTTATTTGTACCGGAGATACCCTAACTTCAGACTGAAATGAAAGAAGGGGATCGCTCAGCCGAGCAATCTGTTGAAGCTGAGGCACAAGGGGAAGCCCCAGCTTTATAGAATGTCAGTGGATCTGTAGCACCAGCCCCACAAATGCCGCAGTTTCCTACACAGTTTGCACAGTAGATGGCTATGATGTTTCAACAAATGGCTGGGGGTATGCCTGCTCAAGCTCCACCCCAGACACCTGTGGTACAACCACTGCCTCCAGCCAGACAGTATGAAAAGTTATTAAGTATGGGGCTACTGAATTTAAGGGTACAGTGGACCCTTTAGAGGCAGAGCAATGGCTTGAAAGGATGGATAGAGTATTTAAGAAGCTACACTGCCAAGATGAACTGAAGTTTGAATATTCAGTGTCGCTACTGCAAGGGGATGCATATGATTGGTGGAAGACCATCTCCCACAACTTAGCTGAACCACCAGTACTGACCTGGGATGACTTCATCAGAGAATTTAGACAGAAATACATCCCAGATGCATATGTTGATCAGAAATTGCAAGAATTTTTGAGTTTGAAACAAGGCAACCGATCAGTGGTAGAGTATGAGAGGGAGTTCTCCCGCTTAAGTCATTATGCTGGGAGTCTCTTTTCTACCAGCAAGGCAAGATGCAAGAGATTTGAGACGGGTTTGAAGCCCAGTTTGAGAATGCAAGTAGTGGGATTCAGACACAGCAATTTTTCAGAACTCATCTCTCAAGCACTTGAGTTAGAGAGAATTGAATCAGAAGCAACACCTGTAAAAGAAAAATAAGAAAAAGCTGAAAAATTCGAGAAAGACAAAGGGGAAAAATCAGTTGAACAAAGTTCTGGTGGTACTTCTGGGAAGAGAAAGAAATTTAGTGGACCCAGCAGGGGTCAAGGTGGAAGATTTGGAAGAGACAGATTTTCTGGACAGAGACCCCCTAGGTCTGGTCAGCAGTCGAGCAGGGGTTCATATCCTGCCCACCCCTGTGAGACTTGTGGCAAGGTTTTAAATGTGGAGGCAAGGGCCATCTTGCAAAAGACTACACGAGTGCTCCTAAATATGGTCCAGCTCCTACTACTGCGAAGGATCTATTCAGAGTCCTGCTCCCAGAGGTTCATAATTAGTTGGCAGAGGAAGAGGCAGAGGCAGAGGTAGAGGCACTGCTTCAGGCAGTCAGGGCACTATTGGTCAATCAGCACAAGGAAGTGCATCAGCCAGAGTTTACACAATGAGACAGCGAGAAGAGGCTGAGACTTCTGATGTTGTAGCTGGTACATTCTCTATCTCTGATCAAGAAGTATTTGTGTTGTTTGATCCGGGTTCAACCCATTCATATGTTACTGCTAGCATAGTCAGTTAACTTGCTGTTCCATGTGTCCAAATGGGTTTTGAAGTGCTAGTAACTAGTCCGTTAGGACAAGAGGTTCGGGTAAATAGAATCTATAGAGACTGTCCTTTGGTGATCCAAGGACATGTTTTTCTGTCAAATTTGATTGAAATGCCCTTCAGAGAGTATGATATCATCTTGGGCATGGATTGGTTAGCCAGGCATCACACCATGATTGACAGTAGACTGAAGACAATCACTTTTGGTCTCCCTCTGTACGGTGATGTGGTAATACATGGGGAGAGGTATTTACTGCCATCAAACATCATTTCGGCTGCACTAGCCAGAAGAATGATTAGAAAGGGGTGTGAAGTATACTTGGCACATGTGATAGACACCCAAGTGGGGATCCCAGCACTGGGGGATATCCCTACAATATGTGACTTTCCGGATGTGTTTCCTGATAAATTGCCAGGATTACCTCCAGAAAGAGAGGTGCAGTTTGAGATTGATGTTATGCCTAGTGTGGACCCAATCTCCATAACAGCATATAGAATGGCACCTGCAGAATTGAAAGAGTTGAAAGTGCAGTTGCAAGAACTACTTGATAAGGGCTTTATCCGCCCTAGTGTGTCACCTTGGGGAGCATCAGTGTTGTTTGTAAAGAAGAAGGATGGCACTCTCCACTTGTGTATTGATTATCGACAGTTGAATAAGGTGAAAATAAAGAATAGATATCCATTGCCCCGCATTGATGACTTGTTTGATCAGTTGAGGGGTGCAGCTGTGTTCTCCAAAATTGACCTGAGATCAGGTTATTATCAGTTGAAAGTACAAGAGCAAAGCATTGCTAAAACTGCCTTCAGAACCTGCTATGGCCATTATGAGTTCTTGGTCATGCCATTCGGGTTAATTAATGCTCCGAATGCTTTTATGGATCTGATGAACACTATCTTCAGACCATACCTCGACCAGTTTATTGTGGTATTCATTGTCACACCCTACTCCACGTAAGATGTAACATGTTCCCGTAGTACACCTAATGAATTGCCGTACTTCACATACCGGTAACCCATTAAATATACTATAAGGGATTTTAAAACAATTTTCGTTCATTTTGAAATTGGTGGGTAAATTTTTTTTTTTCAAAATTTAAAAACCTTTATTTAAAGACCAAACATAAATTAAATTTTTGGATATTTAAAATCTTCGCAATTTTTATAAAAATTTCGGTAGAATGCCGTTTGAATTTTGAGAAAACAGTTCTTCAAAACCTGAAAATAAAAACACTCCTAATATATTTCTCAATCACAACTTCATTTGCACCACCAAACTTCAAATCAACAACAATGGCAACATTTCAACTCAAAATCCAAATTTCAATTCAAAAATTAATAACTCAAAACATTTCATAACTCATGCACATTGCATTTTAAATAATTAATTTACATTCATAAGTTAATTTACAGACGCAAAATCTCAAAATAATATTATTACAATTTTATCTGTACAACTGCTTAAACTATAGAGATACATATGCATACTATCATATTTACATCAAACTAAACTACCAGGGTATAAACAATACCCGTACAGAAATTCTTCAACCGCGCTCCTCTCTGACCGTAACAGCTCACTCTACTGCTATGTCCTTTTCTCTATCTGCGACAGCAAGTTAAAGCTATTGCTGAGTATAAAGATACTCAGTGGTGCACAATAAAGTATAAAATGCATAATATAAAACATTTATGGACAAATTATAATTCAAAAATCTCATAATCGCATTTCATAATTTTTCAAATCACATTTATAACAAATCATAATTTTCAAAGCTTCATACAACACAAAATTTAATCAAACAATTTAATAAACATAGTATTACCAAACAATAACACAACTTAGGCCATGACACAAAATTTCCGAACATGCCGTGTGTACATCACAATAAGGCAAACACCCCCACTAATCGAAATCAATGAGGGAGGTGGCTAGCTAGCTAATGAGTACTCATCCAAACTAGCCCCTCAGACTGGGAAGCCAGAGAGGGAGGAAACTGATCAAATATCAAACTCACCCCACAAGTGGAGGAGGAATATATTAATATTACCATGCCAAGTGTGAATTAAAAATAATTTAAAATATGATGTTCAATTATAATTGATACAACAATTAAACAAGCTTCATTTCAAATCTCCATTTCTAGAGTAGGCAACACACAGTTCTCAAATAAAATTTCCAAAGCCATAACTAAATTCAAAACCATATTGTTCAAATATTCCACACAAATCAATAAATAATTTTCATTTCAAATTTCCATTGTAAAATAGGCAACACAACATTCTCGAAATTCATTATGAATAAAACATATTCACAATGTATAACAAATTAATTTTCATTGTAAAAACTATAATTTATAAATTTTGTGCACAAACTTGACGTGAGTCACCTCTAGGCCTTGACTCAGTCTCTCAAATCTTCCAAGTCTTTTTCAGCTGAAACACACAGTTTCATAGTGTTTCAGTACCATAACTTAGCATAAATTCAAAAATAAATTTAACTTCACTTTTTCTTAGCTCTAATGTGCTAAACTCGATGTTCTTGAAATTTTTGTGTTTCGGGTTACTATTCACTATACTATTTAAGTCAAATTATTGACTTTCTAAGGCTTAATAGGTATGGGAATTCCAACTTCACCCACATACCACATTTTGGTCATTAAATTTGTTGGTTTTGATTGTTTATTCAAATTCTAAGTCTTTTAGGCAAAATTGCAAATTTTCAGTTTTGGTGCCTTAGGTTGCACTGTTCCATTGGTCATTTTACTGTTGGAATTTGGCAAAACTTTCTTCATAGAAAATGTTCCCTAATGTCTTAAGTTTATTCTCCTTTTTGAATCACCCCAATTGGGGTTTTGTAGCTCAAGTTATAGCCATTTGAACTATGGCTGCCGGATTAGATTCAACCCATAATTCTAGGCAATTTTTGGTGCTGGCAGTTTTGAGTCACCAAATTAAGGTGGCCAAATGACTTGGTTAATGGCATAATTTGGGTTTTTGTTCTTCATGAAAGTTTTAGGTCTATATCTCATCTAACCACTGATAAGATTTCAGGTCATTTAGACCTTCCTAGCTCAAGTTATGGCCAAATGAACAAACACTGTTCATTTGGTCAGTTTGTACAGGGCAGACTGCAATTTTCTAAGTTTGGTCAATTTGTTCACTAGGTTTTGTTCACTTTTTGGGCATGCTTCCTAAATGAAAATTGTGTCATTTAGTATCTATTTTTATTCCCAATTGGTCCCATACCAATTGGACTTGTAAAATTTCATTTTTTGGTCCTTCAAAGTTGACTTGGTCATGCTGCCAGCAGCATGACCACACTCCCTCCGAATTTGGCTTTAATTCAAACACTTCTAACACACTTAATTAGGTCAAAAATGACCATTTATCACTTCACATTAGGTCAAAGACACCATTTACAAGTTTCTCACATTTTTGTCTCTAAACCCTAGGTTCCAAAACCCTAACTCACTACTTTGTTTTATTTAATTAATTCTAAACATACAAACACCATTTCTCAACTCATTCAAGCTTCCTAACACATTTAATTCATTCAAAACACATCATATTCTCATACATCCATGGCTGGCTGAAATTCACTAAAAGTCCCCCAACAATTGTTTCCTTTGATTTTTAGATTAAAATCTAAGTTAAATTAACTTAATACATGTGACACCCCTTACCCGTGTACAGTATACCCGAGTAAGTAATGCCACCTGGTGTATCGGCACACTCTAATATTCCTCAATTAATTTAGACAATGCTTTTGCATATAATTTATGAAATACAATTTATTTAAACCATTTATCAAAAGTATCATTCATTTAAGGTTCCGAAAATTTTTAAGAAAATCCGGCGGAGTACCGGCTAAAAATGGAGAAAACCGTTCTTCGGAACCTGTTAAAAACACTTCCAATATTTTTATTCCATCATCTCAAACTCCAATATCAACACCAAACTCAATATCAATATCTCAATAATTTGTCAATTTCAGGTCTCAACAACCTTTTCATTTCTCAAAACATCCCTTTCTCAGGGTTCTCATATATAAACAACCATTAAATACTCAAATTAATACCATACATGACCATAAATCTTTATTATTTACAATAAGCTCAAAATACATTACATAAATCCCAAATACATATGAGAAATAAAAATTTAATTACAAAATGACAAAATGACATCTAGTGTCCTACCAATGCACTGCAGGTGACGAGGTGACACGGACACTGAGCAGAACTGCCAGATGGACTCACCCAGTCTGTGGTCTACTGGGCTCGCGATCGGGATCTCCAGTACCTACGCGTGGCAAAAGCAACGCGCTAAGCAATAATGCTTAGTGGTGCAATAATATAATAAAAGAAAATAGCAAGAAAATAAATGTGTAGAGAATGTGTATGCTTCCTTTGTTTGGTATTGATATATTCATTGTTTCATTAACTTTGTTCACTTTTATTCATTTGGTTGCCCCAAGTAACCTACACTAGACGACTGGACTGGATAACGGGTAAACTGGCACTGGGTACCTAGTACCTCGGGCCGTCACACCATCGGTCACATATGCATCTCCGGCAAATGTAAGCGGCTAACAAGTCAGAATAATATCAGGCACAAGGCCAAGTCTCAATGCAAAGTCAGAATGGCCAAAAGCCATGAAATCACAGAATGGCATTTTTGCCATGTGCAGTACTGCTAACTGAACCCTATTGGCATGCCAAACTATCCAAACCAATCTTGTTAGGTATACTAGGGCATTTGAAACTCTTAAATTTATCAATTTGTGAATTTCAACTTTTTTGGTGTCACTATTCATCATTGGTCAACAAAAATGTTGACTTTTAGAATAAAAATGTGTACATCAACTTTGGCACTCCCAACATACCACATTTGGTGTTTAAAACTTGTTGGCATTAAGTGTTTTTGCCATTCCAAAGTGTAACTCAACACAAACAGATTTTTCAATTTTGGTGAGTCAACTTCACTGTTCCATTGGACACTGTTACTGTTGGAATTTGAGGAAATGTAAAACATGAAAGTTGTTCCTTATTTTGTCTAGTTGAATTTCCTTTTTTGAATCACTCCATTTGGAGTTTTTTAGCTCCAGATATGGCTCAAAAACCCAAGCTGTCCGGATATGCATTCTGCAGAAATTTACCATATCTACAGTGCATGAACAGTAACTTGAGTCACTTGGTTGAATAGGTTCTGGCCATAATTTGGGGTAGATTCCTTCATGAAAGTTGTTTGTCTATGTCTTAACTTGTTGCTGTAAAAATTTCAGGCCAATTGACCAAATCTACAGTGAGTTATGGCCAAATGAACAGTTACTGTTCATTTGGCAAATTCTGCAGAATTCAGTGCAGGGCATCCGGATTGTGGCTGAGTTTTGACCCTTTTACTTTGGTCTTTTGGGCATGGTTTCTTCAGCAAAAATGTGCCATTATAAGCCTAGTTTCATGTCCAATTGGCCAAACACCAATTGGACTACCACTGCCCAAGTTATGGCAGTGCAAAGGGACTGAATTTTCAGTCCCTATTCTGCTGTCCTAGGCAGCCTGCAATCCTCACTTTGCAATCTCATTTTTCTGTCCCATTTATGGTCAACACATCTAAAATGGTCACTAATTGACCATTACAATGTGCCCTAACAATTTCCTAAGCCAAGTCACACTTTCACCTTTCCAAACCCTAATTTCCATATGAATTTTTACAACATGCTTTAATTAACTATCTCATTCCATAATCACATGCATACATGGTTTAATTTTGATCTCTAGTCCACTTTAAGTCCATCAAAACACTCATTCCTTTTTATTCAATAGGGCTGCCGAAACTTAGGGCATGGATAAACATAGATTTCATTCATTTTAGTTACAAATTCCTACTTATTCCAAGTCTCTAACATAGAATTTAAAAAGCTTTAGATGTATATATGCACTAACCTTGTTTGGGCAGAATTTCCAAAGCCCTAAACTCCAATTTCCTTCCTCTTGTTGGCTGCCAAGAGCTTGTTTAAGGTGTGGGGTAAAGTTTTAATGTAGAGGGGTTAGGGAAATATGGTGGAATGATGGAGATCTAAAGCTTGAAAAAAAAACTTGAATGGAGGTGGCTATGGAGGTGAATTTCGGCTGGTCTCTTGGGGAGGGTGGCTGCTGCACTTTCTTTCTTATTTTGGTCTTCATTTTGTCTTTTTATTTATTAGTCAATTGATAGCTTAATTTTGATTGGTTGGTGAGTAAGTGAGTGACCTCATATGATGTCATTTTTGCATTATTTTGCATTTTCTTTTCTTTTCTTTCACTACTCATTTCAAATTTCATTTCTAGTAATGTTTATTCATATTTAATGTTATATTAATTATTTACTCAACTGGACAAGTCGGCCAAAAATCACCTCGAAAGGCGAAATGACCAAAATGCCCTCCGTTTGGCTTAACGGGTCAAAATCGTCTGTACCGATTGAAAAATTTTTCTAGGTATTTTCTTGGCATTCTAATGCCATGGGAACCTCAATTACCCTTCTCTGGAGTCCCAAAAATTATTTTATAATTTTTCCCGATCTAGGGCTCCTCGTTGCGAAACCGCAACTTCCCTCCTGCTACCCATCGCTTGGGCACCTTGCTTAACTTGGTTGTATTTTATTTCTAAAATTTTTACTAAATTTTTCTTATTAATATTTGAGTTAATTATGGTTCCTGACTTTAGTTTAAATATTTTTCCGGACATTCTAGCTATCCGAACCGACACCGGTCACCGGAACAGTAGAATGTATGGAGTGGTTACCGGGAGGGTGTTACAACTCTTCCCCTCTAATTTAAATTTCGTCCTCGAAATTTACCCGATGCAAACAGCTGAGGGAACTGTTGCCTCATCGACTCTTCTCTTTCCCAAGTTGCCTACTCTGTGTTGTGGTGCCTCCAAAGCACTTTCACCAATGGAATTTGCTTGTTTCTCAACTCTCTCACTTCCGAGCCAAGATCCGTAGAGGTTCTTCTTCGTATGTCAAATCCTGTATTTCAATTTCTTCTCTGGAGATGACATGTGAAGGATCTGAGCGGTATCTTACGAGCATGGACACGTGGAACACATTATGGATCTTGTCCACGGTGGTAAAGCTAGCCTATAGGCCACCGGACCCACACGTTTAATGACTTCATAGGGGCCAATGAACCTAGGGCTCAACTTACCTTTTCTTCCAAACCTCAACACTTTCTTCCATGGTGACACCTTGAGGAACACTTTGTCGCCAACCACATATTCTATTTCTTTTCTCTTGGTCGGCATAAGATTTTTGTGCATGCGAGGCAATCTTTAAGTTGGCTTTGATTGATTTCACCTTCTCCTCACTGTTTCACCAGTGCAGCCCTACCGCTTGTCTTCGCCCAATTTAGTCCAAAGACACCTGGAGTTCTACATTTTCTCCCATACAATTGCTTCATATGGGGCCATTTGAATACTAGCTTGGTAGCTATTGTTGTATGCAAATTCTGCCAGTGGGAGGTATCTATCCCAGCTTCCCTCAAACTCAATGACACAACTCCTCAGCATATCCTCAAGGACCTGGATTACTCTTTCAGATTGCCCATCCGTCTGAGGATGGAAAGCTGTGCTGAAATGGAGTTGTGTACCCAAGGATTCATGCAACTTCTTCCAAAATCTCGATGTAAACCTTGGGTCTCGATCAGATATGATGGAAAGTGGAATTCCATGCAGTCTAACTATCTCACTGATATACAATTCTGCTAATCTCTCTAGTGAGTAGTCGGTCTAATCGCGAGAAAGTGTCTTGACTTTGTCAATCTATCAACTATCACCCATCTTTGCATTATGTTTCTTAGGGTGAGAGGTAGACCACTTATAAAATCCATGGTGACCCGATCCCATTTCCATTCAGGTATGCGTATAGGCTGTAGCAAACCTGATGGAACTTGATGTTCTGCCTTGACTTGCTGACATGTCAAGCATTTAGTCACATAGTCAACTATGTCCTTCTCATACCAGGCCACTAATACTGAAGCTTCAGGTCATGATACATCTTTGTACTTCCTGGGTGCATAGCATATACACTAGTGTGTGCCTCTTTTAGAATACTAGCTTTCAATTCCCCATCATCTGGTACACAGTCTTCCTTTATAATCTGAGACACCCATCTGCTTTCATCACATAATCAGTTGCTTTTCCCTCTGAGACCTTGCTCATAATAGCCATTAACTTCTCATCTACCTTCTGCCCATCTAAAATCTGCTGTAGCAGGTTTGGCCTCACTTGCAACTCAGCCAAGATAGCTCCATCTCGAATCAAAGTTAGACGGGTATTCAATGATCTCAAAGCTGTCATGGATTTTCTGCTCAAAGCATCCGCAACTACATTTGCCTTCCCAGGATGGTAGTCAATTACACAATCATAATCCTTTAGGAACTCAATCCATCGCCTCTGTCTAAGGTTGAGCTCCTTCTGGGTTGGCAAGTATTTCAGGCTTTTGTGGTCTGTGTAAATGTAGCACTTTTCCCCATACAAGTAATGCCTCCATATCTTCAGTGCGAAGATAATTGCTGCAAGCTCTAGATCATGGGTAGGGTAGTTCTGTTCATGTGGCCTTAGGTATGCGGAAGCATAGGCGATCACTTTCCCCTCTTGCATCAATACACACCTAACCCATTATGTGAGGCATCACTATAGACCACAAAGTCCTTTCCGACACCGTGTTAACACCGGTGCCTCTGTCAACATAGCCTTCAATTTCTCAAAGCTGGTCGACACTTGTCATTCGGTCAAATCTGACATTCTTGTGTAACAACTTGGTCATTGGAGCAGCTATTAGGGAAAATCCCTTCACAAATCTTCTGTAATACCCAGCTAGCCCCAAGAAACTTCTAACCTCAGTTGTATTTCTGGGAGGCTTCCATTCCATCACTGCTTCTATTTTCTTGGGATCCACCCTAATCCCATCAGCTGACACTATGTGTCCAAGGAATGCAATCTCATTCAACCAAAAGTTACACTTGGACAACTTAGCATACAGCTTCTTTTCTCTCAGGGTTTGCAGAACAATCCTCAAATGCTCATCATGTTCTTCACTGGTCTTGGAATACACCAAAATATCATCAATAAAGACCACTACGAACCGATCTAAGTGTGGATGAAAGATACGGTTCATAAGGTCCATGAATGCGTGGTGCATTTGTTAGGCCAAAGGGCATCGCTGAAACTCATAATGCCCATACCGGGTCTGAATGCGATCTTGGGCACATCTACATCTTTCACCCTCAGCTGATGAGACCCTGATCTGAGATCAATCTTAGAAAATACTCCTGCTCCCTTCAATTGATCAAACAGATCATCAATTCTAGGCAACGGATACTTGTTCTTCACAGTCACTTTATTCAACTGCCAGTAATCAATACATAGCCTCAAAGTCCCATCCTTCTTCTTTACAAACAGCACTGGAGCTCCCCATGGTGACACACTGGGGCGTATAAACCCCTTATCAAGCAACTCTTGCAACTGAGTTTTCAACTCCTCAATTCGAGGTGCCATCCTATAAGGAGCAATGGAAATGGGTGCTTGTGCAGCGGTGTCTCAATAGCAAATTCGACTTTCCTTTCTGGTGGCAAACCAGGCAACTCTTCAGGAAATACTTCTGGGAAGTCTCTCACTGTGGGTATGTCACTCAAGTTTGGCTTAGCCTGCCTAGTATCCACCACATGTGCTAGGTAGGCTTCACAGCCTTTTCTCATCATTCTTCTTGCAACAGTGGCTGAGATGACATTGGACAGGAAATCTGTCCTTTCCCCTACAACTGTGATCTCATTACCCTCAGGGGTTTTCAAAGAAATTCTCTTCAATTTGCAATCAACTATTGCCTGATGACGTGACAACCAGTCCATTCCCAAAATCATGTCAAACTCATGGAAAGGCAACTCAATCAAGTCTGCCAAGAATTCATACCCTTGAATCCTTAACGGGCAACCTTTGTATACCTTGTTCACCACTACACTGTGGCCCAATGGATTAGTGACCAGAATGTCTTGGTCACTTTCCCCTACCAGTATCCCCCTTTCTACGGGTAGATTGATGCAAATGTATGAGTGAGTGGATCCTGGATCCACCAATGCATGCACAGGAGTAGTGTAGAGGGAGAACGTACCCCTGATGACGTCCGGGGCATCTTGCTCCTCCTGAGCTCTCAAGGCATAATTTCTGGCAGGTGGTCTGTTATCTGGCCTCTCTGCTGGCTCAGATGTAGGCCTCTGTGATGGTCCCACTGCGTCAGATCTGCCAGATTTTCTACCTCTCTGTGGTGCAGGAGCAGGTCTTTCTGCTTGTGTTGGAGCAGCTGTAGTAGTTCTGCGTGGACAGTTCCTTAACTGATGCTCTGTTGACCCACACCTCAAGCAGGCACCAGTCACTCTCCAACACTCCCCCTTATGCCATTTCTGACAGTGTGGACACGCAGAAAATGCTGGGGCTGGTCCCCTGAACCCCATCCCTGGAGAGCTGCCCACTGATGGTGTGGACTGACCTCTCCTAGGGGTGAACTGTGGCTGGGCCCCTGAGACCGACCACGACCGTGGCTGACCGAACTCATGCGGGAGGACCCTTAAACTTCTTCCCAAATCCGAGGTGGAACTAGGCGACTGGTCCACTCTTCTTCTGTCTCTCCGTTAGTGTCTGCTCATTGATTCTCACTTTTTCAACCCTTATTGCAGCTTCCACTAGCTTGCTAAATTCTGTGATTCCCAAAGGCGGTGGCTGTATCTTGATATTGTCATTCAGTCCCTCTTCAAATCTCTTGCACCTTTCAGCTTCGTTAGGGACTATTTCCCTTCCATAGCGGCTTAACCGAACAAACTCCTTCTCATACTCGGCCACTGACAACTGTCTCTGCCTCAGGTTAATGAATTCCCTTCTTCTCTCTTCCAGGTATACAGTACCCACATATTTCTTCTTGAACTCAGAGAGGAAGAAGTCCCAAGTTCTGACTTGGGCTGCACTTCATCGACACGGTGTCCCACCATCCGTAGGCATCGTCTTGTAACAAGGATATAGCGACTTCTAAGTTACGCTCTGGGTGCAATGGAGTTGTTTTAAGACTCTGCCTGCCTGTTCAACCAATTCTACCGCAATGCAGTCATCTTCTCTCTTGCCATAGAAGTCCACGGCTCCAAACTTCCTTAGCCTTTCGGTGTGATTTACTGTGGAGCCGGTGGTGGTGGTGGTGGTGGTCTGCATTACCACGGCCATTTGTCCAAGAAGTCAGCCATTTGTTGGAACATGGCTGTGGAGGTGGCGAGCTCTCGCTGAGCTGGTGGAGCGCATTCTCTCATGCCCCGCCTCACGCCATCGCAGTGGAGCATGACTCTCCACTTCCTCCTCAACGCTCCGAGATGAAGGGTCCATATCCTATTCAAAATAAGAAAGATAAACAGATCTGCGTTAGTGTCACCTCGACTCTTACAAATGCAATGCATGGTATGGACTCAATCTAGGCCCGAACGCCTAAACCGTGCTCGATACCACTAAATGTGACACCCTTACCCGTACATTATACCCGAGTAAGTAATGCCACCGTGTACCGCACACTCTAATATTCCTCAATTAATTTAGACAATGCTTTTGCATATAATTTATGAAATACAATTTATTTAAACCATTTATCAAAAGTATCATTCATTTAAGGTTCCAAAATTTTTAAGAAAATCCATGAGTACCGCTAAAAATGGAGAAAACTGTTCTTCTAACTCGTAAAAACACTTCCAATATTTTTATTCCATCATCTTAAACTCCAATATCAACACCAAACTCAATATCAATATCTCAATAATTTGTCAATTTGTGTCTCAACAACCTTTTCATTTCTCAAAACATCCCTTTCTCGTGGTTCTCATATATAAACAACCATTAAATACTCAAATTAATACCATACATGACCATAAATCTTTATTATTTACAATAAGCTCAAAATACATTACATAAATCCCAAATACATATGAGAAATAAAAATTTAATTACAAAATGACAAAATGACATCTAGTGTCCTCCCAATGCAATCGCAGTGACGAGGTGACACGGACATCGAGCAGAATCACGGATGGACTCACCCACCGTGGTCTACGGGCTCGCGATCGGGATCTCCAAGACCTACGCTGCGGGCAAGCAACGCGCTAAGCAATAATGCTTAGTGGTGCAATAATATAATAAAAGAAAATAGCAAGAAAATAAATGTGTAGAGAATGTGTATGCTTCCTTTGTTTGGTATTGATATATTCATTGTTTCATTAACGTTGTTCACTTTTATTCATTTGGTTGCCCCAAGTAACCTACACTAGACGATCGGATCGATAACGGTAACCGCACGGGTACCTAGTACCTCGGGCCGTCACACCATCGGTCACATATGCATCTCCCAGGTGTGTAACAGCTAACAAGTCAGAATAATATCGAGCACAAGGCCAAGTCTCAATGCAAAGTCGAATGGCCAAAAGCCATGAAATCACAGAATGGCATTTTTGCCATGTGCGATCGCTAACTGAACCCTATTGGCATGCCAAACTATCCAAACCAATCTTGTTAGGTATAGGGCATTTGAAACTCTTAAATTTGTCAATTTGTGAATTTCAACTTTTTTGGTGTCACTATTCATCATTGGTCAACAAAAATGTTGACTTTTAGAATAAAAATGTGTACATCAACTTTGGCACTCCCAACATACCACATTTGGTGTTTAAAACTTGTTGGCATTAAGTGTTTTTGCCATTCCAAAGTGTAACTCAACACAAACAGATTTTTCAATTTTGGTGAGTCAACTTCACTGTTCCATTGGACACTGTTACTGTTGCAATTTGAGGAAATGTAAAACATGAAAGTTGTTCCTTATTTTGTCTAGTTGAATTTCCTTTTTTGAATCACTCCATTTGGAGTTTTTTAGCTCCAGATATGGCTCAAAAACCCAAGCTGTCCGGATATGCATTCTGCAGAAATTTACCATATCTACAGTGCATGAATAGTAACTTGAGTCACTTGGTTGAATGGGTTCTGGCCATAATTTGGGGTAGGTTCCTTCATGAAAGTTGTTTTTCTATGTCTTAACTTGTTGCTGTAAAAATTTCAGGCCAATTGACCAAATCTACAGTGAGTTATGGCCAAATGAAAAGTTACTGTTCATTTGGCAAATTCTGCAGAATTCAGTGCAGGGCATCCGGATTGTGGCTGAGTTTTGACCCTTTTACTTTGGTCTTTTGGGCATGGTTTCTTCAGCAAAAATGTGCCATTATAAGCCTAGTTTCATGTCCAATTGGCCAAACACCAATTGGACTACCACTGCCCAAGTTATGGCAGTGCAAAGGGACTGAATTTTCAGTCCCTATGCTGCTGTCCTAGGCAGCCTGCAATCCTCACTTTGCAATCTCATTTTTCTGTCCCATTTATGGTCAACACATCTAAAATGGTCACTAATTGACCATTACAATGTGCCCTAACAATTTCCTAAGCCAAGTCACACTTTCACCTTTCCAAACCCTAATTTCCATACGAATTTTTACAACATGCTTTAATTAACTATCTCATTCCATAATCACATGCATACATGGTTTAATCTTGATCTCTAGTCCACTTTAAGTCCATCAAAACACTCATTCCTTTTTATTCAATAGGGCTGCCGAAACTTAGGGCATGGATAAACATAGATTTCATTCATTTTAGTTACAAATTCCTACTTATTCCAAGTCTCTAACATAGAATTTAAAAAGCTTTAGATGTATATATGCACTAACCTTGTTTGGGCAGAATTTCCAAAGCCCTAAACTCCAATTTCCTTCCTCTTGTTGGCTGCCAAGAGCTTGTTTAAGGTGTGGGGTAAAGTTTTAATGAAGAGGGGTTAGGGAAATATGGTGGAATGATGGAGATCTAAAGCTTGAAAAAAAAACTTGAATGGAGGTGGCTATGGAGGTGAATTTCGGCTGGTCTCTTGGGGAGGGTGGCTGCTGCACTTTCTTTCTTATTTTGGTCTTCATTTTGTCTTTTTATTTATTAGTCAATTGATAGCTTAATTTTGATTGGTTGGTGAGTAAGTGAGTGACCTCATATGATGTCATTTTTGCATTATTTTGCATTTTCTTTTCTTTTCTTTCACTACTCATTTCAAATTTCATTTCTAGTAATGTTTATTCATATTTAATGTTATATTAATTATTTACTCAACTGGACAAGTCGGCCAAAAATCACCTCGGAAGGCGAAATGACCAAAATGCCCTCCGTTTGGCTTAACGGGTCAAAATCGTCTGTACCGATTGAAAAATTTTTCTAGGTATTTTCTTGGCATTCTAATGCCATGGGAACCTCAATTACCCTTCTCTAGAGTCCCAAAAATTATTTTATAATTTTTCCCCCGGGTCTAGGGCTCCTCGTTGCGAGAACCGCAACTTCCCTCCGGTTACCCATCGCTTGGGCACCTACTGCTTAACTTGGTTGTATTTTATTTCTAAAATTTTTACTAAATTTTTCTTATTAATATTTGAGTTAATTATGGTTCCTGACTTTAGTTTAAATATTTTTCCGGACATTCTAGCTATCCGGACTGACACCGGTCACCGGAACAGTAGAATGTATGGAGTGGTTACCGGGAGGGTGTTACAATACATGTGAATCAAAATTGAAATTTCAAAGTAAATTACTTACCTTCACTTGAATTCCAATTCTTCAATTTCACTCCCTTTTTCCTTTTCTTTTCTTCAAGTTTTTCTTCTCCTTTTTACTCCCAAGTGATGTATCTAGGTCTAAGAGTGTGATTTTGTGTTGGAGTTTAAGAAATTTATTGGAAGAAACTAGAGAAAAGCAAGCTTTCTAAGTTCAAAAATGGTGGAAATGAAGAGAAAATGAGAGAGAGAAATGGGAGAGAGGGAGTGACGGGTGAAGAAGAAGAAATTTGAGTTTTTACTTTTTTTTTATCCTTTAATTTTAATTGGTCCCTTTTATATTGTATTTATCCCATAATTTCCTAAATTTTAATTATAGCTTTATGATGTCATTAATCCTTATTTTCTTTTCTCTTTTTTTTTTTGTCTTTTGTCTTATGGAAGACCAAAAAATCAAATTAATTAAATTTATTAATTATCAATTTATTGCATCATGCATGAGGTCATGCATGAGGTCATCACTTTTTACTTTTCCTTTTTTTCTTTCTTTTTTTTTAATTTATTTTTCTATTAGTTCTTTAATTTAATTCTCGATTCTGAAATTTTCTTTTCTCCGATTTTATTTGACAGTTAGGTCAGGAGTCAGCTCTCGGGGTTAATTGAACAAATTGCCCCTCGCCGGTTCAACCCGATTTGCAAATAATTCAATATTTCTTCCAGCTCTCTGACCTAATTATTTGATTGGCTTAATAGTTCTTTTTCATGATTTTCTCTTTTCCACTGTGTTCGTAATGGTCCTAAGGACCGCGACGTCGCATTTTACGATTCAAAATTTGAGTTTAAATCGACTTCGCAGTCGTTCCCGAGAAGGTCACCCATCGCTGTAACTCTCGGCTCGTTTAACTTTTTATGTTCTATTTTTCTTATTTATACTTAACTAATTGACAATTACTAATTATTTGTGTTTATAGCTTATCTAGTTGTCTTAAGTATGTTTCTAATCCCCTTAATTGTCCAGATCGACTCCGGTCACCAAAACAGTGAAATATACCAGGCTATACAAATAGGTGTGTTACAATTCTCTTCCCCTTAAAATAATTTCCTCCTCGAAATTGTGTCCACTATCTGTCCTCAAACAGTCATTCCTATTGTTTTCTCATGTTTTTCTCACATTTCTACATAGCTTTATAATCGGAATAATGATCCTTAGCACTTTAATCAATGCTACTTACTCATCGATTGCTTACCTTGTGTGTCATGTTCCTTATGAGCTTCTGTCATAAGTTAGATTCAAATTCATTTCAATTTTTGAGGTAAGCAAATTTGTTTCCTAGTGGATCCACTTTTCTAGGACCTCGTGTGATCTTATGGGTGAGAACTTAGTTTTACTCTTTTCTTATCAAATCTCTTAATCATTTGATCTAACCTTCAGTTTAGTTTAGAATATTTTAGTCTTTTCTCGCCGTTGTTTTAACAATTATTTTTTTTTATAGTCTTTTCTTTCTTGGCCATAGGTCCATAACCATTATCTTACCATCTCCATTTATGACCAAGGCCTATGTGCCATTTTGCACTATCTTGTTTGTTTTGGTTTAACTTATTTCTTTCTTGATAAAATAGTTTGGAATATCGTTACGTGTCTTAAGTAAGTTGCTTGCCTTGGTGGCAATTCCTCATCTAGTGTTTTTCTCGTTTCTTACTGTTCTATTTATTTCTTTCTTTCTTTTTATCGATATTCTATAGCTTATTTTGCACTAATGTGTAATCATTACTTTCTTTTGTACTTAACTATAACCTTTCAATATTCTAACTTTAGAGTTTTAAATCCCAGGTTAGGATTTTCAAACTCCTTTCCAATAAGAAAACTTTATCTTATCATAACTGTACCAAAGCAGATGCCGTTTGCAACTATTCTTATTCTTGTGTACTATTGGGTAGTATGTAGCTCTACACAATAAATCCCAAGTCAGTATTGTAATCTACAGCTTTCAGCACAAACATCAAGAATATTGCATAGTTACTACGATACATCCCAATAGAACAAACTTCCCTATATCTTATTTCTTTTAAATCCACTAATATCTTAAACTCATTTTAATTATGATACCCACTGACATCTATCAGCAGTAATACATTTTCCCGCATCTAAGGTAGCTATATTACTATAACTTACTTTTAGGTTCTCTTGCCTTACCTAATTAGGCTTACTAATTAACTTTGCAAATTCTTGTGTACTAGCAAATACTTTTCACTGACAAACTCTTCTAAATTTAATTTTAAAAAGACTAGTCACTAACATATCAAAAAAAAAAAATTTTTTTTTTTCAACACATATACATATCTTAGTTAAGAATCAAGAAAATACAGTAACCATGTCAGAAGTCTCATCCTCATTCCTATGTCGCATAGTGTATACTCTCACTGGAGCATCACCTTGTCTTGGCTGATTCACAATACTATGACTTCCAGGTGTACTACCCCTACCTCTGCCTCTGCCTCTACCAACTGCTGGTGAACTCTTCGGGGTAGACACTTGGGCTGATCCTTCTGACGTGGTGAATGATCCATAACGGCGTGGACTTACGCAATCCTTAGCAAAATGACCAGTCCCTCCACAATTAAAACATGCTCCTATAGCTCTATAACATACTCCACTATGTGGTTTACCATAAGTCTCACAAAGTCGATCCGACAGTGTCTTTCTGCGTGTCTATGGAGTTTGCTGATCGGATTGGGATGGTTTTTGTCCAGAAGATCTACCTCTACCCGATTCGCGTGAGCTAGATCCTCCAAAATGTTTTCTTTTCCCAAAGCCACTCTTAGTAGCTTGACCAATAACCTTTTCAGTTTTCTCTTTCTCTTGTGTACTCTTTTTCACTGCCCATTCTGATTCTATCCTTTCCAGTTCCAGGGCTTGTGAAATCAATTCAGAAAAATTCTGGTGTCTGAATCTTACCATTTGCATTCTCAAGCTAGGCCTTAACCCAGCCTCAAACCTCTTACATCTATCTCTGGGGGTGGATACTAAGCTTCCGGCATAATGGCTTAGCCTTGAAAAGTCCCGCTCATACTCTGCTACAGTTCTATCCCCTTGCTTCAAACTTAAAAACTCTTGTAGCTTTATGTCTACATAAGTATCAAGGACCCACTTTTGCCAAAATTCCCTTAAAAGTCTGCCCATTTGAGGACTGGTGGCTCTACCAGACTGTAGGGAATGGTCTTCCACCACTCATATGCATCCCCTTGCAGAAGTGATACTGAATATTCGAACTTCAACTCTTCAGCACACTGTAGTTTTCTGAAAACCCGTTCCATCCTCTCTAACCACTGTTCTGCCTCCAGTGGATCCACGGTGCCCTTAAACTTAGTGGCCCCAAATTTCATCAATTTTTCATATTGTCGAGCTGAGGGCTGTGGTTGTGCTATAGGTGCTTGCATCTGAGCTTGGGGTGGCACATTTCCCGCCATTTGCTGGAAAAAAGTAGCCATCTGCTGTGCAAACTGAGCAGGAAACTGCTGTGCTTGAGGAGAGCTGGAGTGGCTGACCCACTCACATTCTGGAGTGCTGGGGCTTCTCCTCGGGCCTCAGCCTCGACAGATTGCTCTACAGAATGATCTCCCTCTTCCATTCTGTTTTCCAGAAATTTTCTACTCTTTGATAACAAACACAAGGAGGTTGACCTCCGTTAGTGCATATTCATGATGTAAATATGTCATATATATCAAACATTTGAGAAGTTGTATTTACCGACAAAATATTTCAAATTCACAGTTCAAAATTTATTTTAAAACCTTGCTCTGATACCACTAAACATGTCACACCCTACTCCTTGTAAGATGTAACATGTTCCCGTAGTACACCTAATGAATTGCCGTACTTCACCTACCGGTAACCCATTAAATATACTAAAAGGGATTTTAAAACAATTTTCGTTCATTTTGAAATTGGTGGGTAAAATTTTTTTTTCAAATTTTAAAAACCTTTATTTAAAGACCAAACATAAATTAAATTTTTGGATATTTAAAATCTCCGCAATTTTTATAAAAATTTCGGCAGAGTGCCGTCTGTATTTTGAGAATAATGGCAATATATTTCTCAATCACAACTTCATTTGCACCACCAAACTTCAAATCAACAACAATGGCAACACTTCAACTCAAAATCCAAATTTTAATTCAAAAATTAATAACTCAAAACATTTCATAACTCATGCACATTGCATTTTAAATAATTAATTTACATTCATAAGTTAATTTACAGATGCAAAATCTCAAAATAATATTATTACAATTTTATCTGTACAACTGCTCAAACTATAGAGATACATATGCATACTATCATATTTACATCAAACTAAACTACCAGGGTATAGACAATACCCGTACAAAAATTCTTCAACCGTGCTCCTCTCTGACCGTAGCAGCTCACTCTACTGCTATGTCCTTTTCTCTATCTGTGACAGCAAGTTAAAGCTATCGCTGAGTATAAAGATACTCAGTAGTATGGACAAATTATAATTCAAAAATCTCATAATCGCATTTCATAATTTTTCAAATCACATTTATAACAAATCATAATTTTCAAAGCTTCATACAACACAAAATTTAATCAAACAATTTAATAAACATAGTGTTGCCAAACAATAACACAACTTAGGCCATGACACAAAATTTCTGAACATGCCGTGTGTACATCACGACAAGGCAAACACCCCTACTAATCGAAATCAATGAGGGAGGTGGCTAGCTAGCTAATGAGTGCTCATCCAAACTCGCCCCTCAGACTGGGAAGCAAGAGAGGGAGGAAACTGATCAAATATCAAACTCACCCCACAAGTGGAGGAGGAACATATTAATATTGCCATGCCAAGTGTGAATTAAAAACAATTTAAAATATGATGTTCAATTATAATTGATACAACAATTAAACAAGCTTCATTTCAAATCTCCATTTCCAGAGTAGGCAACACACAATTCTCAAATAAAATTTCCAAAGCCATAACTAAATTCAAAACCATATTGTTCAAATATTCCATACAAATCAATAAATAATTTTCATTTCAAATTTCCATTGTAAAATAGGCAACACAACATTCTCTAAATTCATAATGAATAAAACATATTCACAATGTATAATAAATCAATTTTCATTGTAAAAACTATAATTTATAAATTTTGTGCACAAACCTGACGTGAGTCGCCTCTAGGCCTTGACTCAGTCTCTCAAATCTTCCAAGTCTTTTTCAGCTGAAACACACAGTTTCACAGTGTTTCAGTACCATAACTTAGCATAAATCTAAAAATAAATTTAACTTCACTTTTTCCTAGCTCTAATGTGCTAAACTCGACGTTCTTGAAATTTTTGTGTTTCGGGTTATTATTCACTATACTATTCAAGTCAAATTGTTGACTTTCTAAGGCTTAATAGGTATGGGAATTCCAACTTCACCTACATACCATATTTCGGTCATTAAATTTGTTGGTTTTGATTGTTTATTCAAATTCTAAGTCTTTTAGGCAAAATTGCAAATTTTCAGTTTTGGTGCCTTAGGTTGCACTATTCCATTGGTCATTTTATTGTTGGAATTTGGAAAAACTTTCTTCATAGAAAATGTTCCATAATGTCTTAAGTTTATTCTCCTTTTTGAATCACCCCAATTGGAGTTTTGTAGCTCAAGTTATAGCCATTTGAACCATGACTGCCGGATTGGATTCAACCCAGAATTATGGGCAATTTTTGGTGCTGGCAGTTTTGGGTCACCAATTTGGGGTAGCCAAATGACTTGGTTAATGACATAATTTGGGTTTGTGTTCTTCATGAAAGTTTTAGGTCTATATCTCATCTAACTACTGGTAAAATTTCAGGTCATTTAGACCTTCCTACCTCAAGTTATGGCCAAATGAAAAAACACTGTTCATTTGGTCAGTTTGTACAGGGCAGACTGCAATTTTCTAAGTTTGGTCAATTTGTTCACTAGGTTTTGTTCACTTTTTGGGCATACTTCCTAAATGAAAATTGTGTCATTTAGTGTCTATTTTCATTCTCAATTAGTCCCATACCAATTGGACTTGTAAAATTTCATTTTTTGGTCCTTCAAAGTTGACTTGGTCATGCTGCCAGCAGTATGACCACACTCCCTCCGAATTTGGCTTTAATTCAAACACTTCTAACACACTTAATTAGGTCACAAATGACCATTTCTCACTTCACATTAGGTCAAAGACACCATTTACAATTTTCTTACATTTTTGTCTCTAAACCCTAGGTTCCAAAACCCTAACTCACTACTTTGTTACATTTAATTAATTCTAAACATACAAACACCATTTCTCAACTCATTCAAGCTTCCTAACACATGTAATTCATTCAAAACACATTATATTCTCATACATCCATGGCTGGCTGAAATTCACTAAAAGTCCCCCAACAATTGTATCCTTTGATTTTTAGATTAAAATCTAAGTTAAATTAACTTAATACATGTGAATCAAAATTGAAATTTCAAAGTAAATTACTTACCTTCACTTGAATTCCAATTCTTCAATTTCACTCCCTTTTTCCTTTTCTTTTCTTCAAGTTTTTCTTCTCCTTTTTACTCCCAAGTGATGTATCTAGGTCTAAGAGTGTGATTTTGTGTTGGAGTTTAAGAAATTTATGGGAAGAAACTAGAGAAAAGCAAGCTTTCTAAGTTCAAAAATGGTGGAAATGAAGAGAAAATGAGAGAGAGAAATGGGAGAGAGGGAGTGACGGGTGAAGAAGAAGAAATTTGAATTTTTACTTTTTTTTTATCCTTTAATTTTAATTGGTCCCTTTTGTATTGTATTTATCCCATAATTTCCTAAATTTTAATTATAGCTTTATGATGTCAGTAATCCTTATTTTCTTTTCTCTCTTTTTTTTTTTGTCTTTTGTCTTATGGAAGACCAAAAAATCAAATTAATTAAATTTATTAATTATCTATTTATTGCATCATGCATAAGGTCATGCATGATGTCATCACTTTTTACTTTTCCTTTTTTTCTTTCTTTTTTTTAATTTATTTTTCTATTAGTTCTTTAATTTAATTCTCGATTATGAAATTTTCTTTTCTCTGATTTCATTTGACAGTTAGGTCAGGAGTCAGCTCTCGGGGTCAATTGACCAAATTTCCCCTCACCGATTCAACCCCGTTTGCAAATAATTCAATATTTCTTCCGGCTCCCTGACCTAATTATTTGACTGGCTTAACAGTTCTTTTTCATGATTTTCTCTTTTCCACTGTGTTTGTAATGGTCCTAAGGACCACGGCGTCACATTTTACGATTCAAAATTTAAGTTTAAATCGACTTCGCAGTCGTTCCCGAGAAGGTCACCCATTGCTGTGACTCTCGGCTCGTTTAACTTCTTATGTTCTATTTTTCTTATTTATACTTAATTAATTGACAATTACTAATTATTTGTGTTTGTAGCTTATCTAGTTGTCTTAAGTGTGGTTCTAATCCCCTTAATTGTCCGGACTGACTCCGGTCACCGGAACAGTGAAATATACCAGGCTATACAAATAGGGGTGTTACATTCATTGATGATATGTTGGTCTATTTGAGGAATGCAGAAGAGCATGATAAACATCTGCGGATTGTACTGCAGACTTTGAGGGAGAAACAACTATATGCCAAATTGTCGAAGTGTGATTTTTGGCTGAAGGAAATATCTTTCTCGGGGCATATAGTATCAGTAGAGGGTATCAAGGTAGATCCAAGTAAGATAGAAGCTGTCTTTAATTGGAGGCCACCCAGAAATGTCACAGAGATTTGCAGTTTTCTAGGTTTAGCTGGATACTACTATAGATTTGTGAAGGGATTCTCCATGTTGGCATCTCCATTGACCAAGCTGCTTAGAAAAGATGTGAAATTTTAGTGGATGGATAAATGCCAACAGAGTTTTGATGAATTGAAAAATTGCTTGACTGAAGCTCCAGTCCTAGCTTTACCTACACCGGGTAAAGAATATACAGTTTACAGTGATGCTTCTCACAATGGGTTAGGCTGTGTGTTGATATAAGATCGAAATGTCATTGCCTATGCATCACGCCAGCTAAAACCACATGAGAGAAATTATCTAACACATGACTTGGAGCTTGCAGCTATTGTGTTTGCTCTTAAGATCTGGAGACACTATTTGTATGGGGAGAAATGCTACATCTACACAGATCATAAGAGTTTAAAGTATTTGGACACCCAGAAAGAGTTGAATTTGAGACAGAGGAGGTGGTTAGAGTTAATAAAAGACTATGATTGTCTGATAGACTATCAGCCAGTGAAAGTTAATGTTGTGGCTGACGCCTTAAGTCGCAAACTATGGCAAGTCTACGGGTTACTTCTTTATCTATGGTACATGAGTTAAGATCATTGCATGCTAGCTTAGAGATTAATGATGACGGGCAGACAACAGTTGCATGGCATGTACAGCCAGTGTTGATTGATCAGATCAGAATGGCTGCTCAGAATGTAACACTCCCTATTTGTATAGCCTGGTATATTTCACTATTCCGGCGATCGGAGTCGGTCCGGACAGTTAAGGGGATTAGAACCACACTTAAGACAACTAGAGAAGCCATAAACACAAATAAGTAGTAATGGTTAATTAGTTAAGTATGAATAAGAAAAATAGAACATAAGAAGTTAAACGAGCCGAGAGTCACAGCGATGGGTGACTTTCTCAGGAACGACTGCGAAGTCGATTTAGACTCAAATTTCGAGCAGTAAAATATGACGCTACGGTCCTTAGGACCCTTATGAACACAGTGGAAAAGAGAAAATCACGAAAAAGAGCTGTTAAGCCAGTCAAATAATTAGGTCAGGGAGCCGGAAGAAATATTGAATTATTTGCAAGCGGGGATGAATCGACGAGGGGCAATTTGGTCAATTGACCCCGAGAGCTGACTCCTGACCTAACTGTCAAATAAAATCGGAGAAAAAAAAATTTTGGAATTGAGAATTAAATTAAAGAACTAATATAAAAATAAAAAAAAAAGAAGAGAAAATGAAAAAGTGAAGAGAGGTGACATCATGCATGACATCATGCATGATGCCATAAATCCTATAATTAATAAATTTGATTAAATGGATTTTTGGATCTTCCATAAGACAAAATACATAAAAGAAGAAAGAAAAAAAAAAGACAAAAAGTCATCTTCCTCACATGTTGCCGTCTCCCATCTCTCTCTCCCTCTCCATTGTTACACCTCCATTAAAGCTTGCACTCAAGCTTAAACTTCTTCACTCAACCTTAATAGCTTCCATAAAAACCTCATTAGAGCTTGTTATCTCAACCTAAGAAGAAGATTGAAAGAAGAAAGAAGAGCAAAAGAAAGAAAATTGGAGTTTTGGGAATCCAAAGCAAAGGTTAGTCTTCTAACTTCCAATTATCTAATCAAATGCATGTTTAGTTATTTAAATGAACTTAGAAACTAAAGAAATGAAACAAAAACACTTGTGGAGGACCAAACTAAAATTTCAGCCAGCATGAAGGGGAGTGTGATTTGCATGGTTTGATTGTTTTGGATGGTAATATGAACCTTAAGTAGTTAAATGGTTATGATTAAAAGCATTGAATTGGTTAAATGCAACAATTAATGTGAATTAGGGTTTTGGACATTAGGGTTTGGAGACAAAAATGTGAGAAACTTGCAAATGATGTCTTTGACCTAGTTTGAAGTGGGAAATGGTCAATGGTGACCAAATGAAGTGTGTTGGAAGTATTGGAGTTGAGACCAAATTCGGATTCAATGTGGTTATGTTGCTGGCAGCATGGCCAAGTTACCTTTGAGGGACCAAAATGAAAATTTACAAGTCCAATTGGTATGAGACCAATTGGGAATGAAAATAGACACTAAATGACATAATTTTCATTTAGGAAGCATGCCCAAAAAGTTACCAAAACCTAGTGAACAAATTGACCAAACTTGGAAAATCACAGTCTGCCCTGTACAAACTGACCAAATGATCATTTGGCCATAACTTGAGCTAGGAAGGTCTAAATGACCTGAAATTTTACCAGTGAATAGTTGAGATATAGACCTAAAACGTTGATGAAGAACACAAACCCAAATTATGCCATTAACCAAGTCATTTGGCTACCCTAAGTTGGTGACCTAAAACTGCCAGCACCAAAAATTGCCCAGAAAATTTGGGTTGAATCCAATCCGGCAGCCATGGTTCAAATGGCTATAACTTGAGCTACAAAACTCCAATTGGAGTGATTCAAACAGGAGAATAAACTTAAGACAATAGGGAACATTTTCTGTGAAGAAAGTTTTGCCAAATTCCAACAGTAAAATGACCAATGGAACAGTGCAACCTTAGACACCAAAACTGAAAATTTATCAAATTTGCCTAAAAGACTTAGAATTTGAGTAAATGACCAAAACCAACAAACTTAGTGACCAAATGTGGTATGTGGGTGAAGTTGGAATTCCCATACCTATTAAGCCTTAGAAAGTTAACAATTTGACTTAAATAGTATAGTGAATAGTAACTCCAAAACACAAAATTTAAAGAACGTCGAGTTTAGCACATTAGAGCTAGGTAAAAGTGAAGTTAAATTTATTTTTGGATTTATGCTAAATTATGGTACTGAAACACTGTGAAATTGTGTGTTTCAGTTGAAAAGAACACTGGGAAAGAACCCGAGGAATCGAGTTAAGGCCAAGAAGAGACTCGCTTGAGGTTTGTGCACAACGTATAAATTCTATAAATTATTTTCTGCATATGATTTTGGATGATTTGAAAAAGTGAATTGTGACATTATTTATGATGCTTTGATCTAAATTGTTGAAAGTTATTGTGTATGTTTGAAATGGCAATGTTTAGCAAATTGTTAAGATAAGTTTTGAAATCACAGTGTTATGACCATATATTTGAACACCTCACTAGCATGACTAGTGGGGATAATCAGTTTCGAATTTTGATTCCTTCTTTGGATGAAGTGTTGAGGTGTGCCAGTAGAAGAGAAACTTGAATGGATATCCATATATTTGAGCTAGCTAGCCTTGTGATGTGATTTCTCCTTAGCCTTTGGCTATTGAGATTATATTTGTTTCGAATGGCATGATATAATTGTGGGTTTTGTGAAATGTGTTTTGATACTTCGAAATGAACTTGTTTGCATTAAAAATTTCATAATTCATGTTCAGTCCAATTTTTGAATAAATGTGATTTAAATTCTGCATAAAGATTATTTTAGTATGTTGTGCACCACTGAGTCCTAGTACTCAGTGATAGCTGTTATTGCTGTCGCAGATTTAGAGACTAGAGGAGCAAGTGATCGAGTGCGAGGATTGAGGATCTATCAGCTTGAAGTTATCGAGTATAATTTATACCCTGACTGTAAATATTTCTTTTGATGTATGTATTGCATATAAATGTATGGACATGTAAAAATTGGTCTTGAGCAGCTTGTATAAAATTTGTATAAAGTTGTAATAAATTTTAGTTTGAATTTCTTTTGATGTAAATTTTGTAATGATGTATATAATTTGTTTTGTCCTTAATTAAATATGAATGTAACATTTTTATTTAATTTGAATGAAATGGATTGCTAGTATTTTGATGATCATTGAATAGTAGATTTGAATTGTGAAAGTTGATAAATGGTTGAGATTGAGTATGAATTTGAAGCAGTGGTTGAAAAATTATTGGAAGTGCTTTTTACAGGGATTTGAAGAACTGTTTTCTCAAAATACAAACGGAACTCTGTCAAAATTTTTATAAAATTTAGGGAAAAATAAAATGGGCAAAAAATTTTAACTAGTTTTCAACTTGAAATAAATGATTAATACCTATTAGAAAATGCTCACCACTTATCAAAAATAGGAAATTTGTTTTAAAATCCCTTGTAGGGTACTTAATGAGTTATCGGTAGGTGAAGTTCGGTAGTTCATTAGGTATTCTACGGGATCATGTTATGCCTTACAGAGGGGTAAGGTGTGACATGTTTTAGTAGTATCAGAGCAAATTTTTGAAGTATATTTTAACTTGAGAATTTGTGCCTTTTCTTTGTTAAGTACAACTACTCAATGTCCATATTTGTTACATACAGTGCATTACATCATGAATATGAACTAACGGAGGGAAATCTCCATGTGTTACTTGTTCAGGAGATACCCTAACTTCAGACTAAAATGGAAGAAGGGGATCTCTCAGTTGAGCAGTCTGTTGAAGCTGAGGCACAAGGGGAAGCCCCAGCTCTACAAAATGTTAGTGGATCTGTAGCACTAGCCCCACAAATGCTGCAGTTTCCTACACAGTTTACACAGCAGATAGCTGCAATGTTTCAACAAATGGCTGGGGGTATGCCTGCTCAAGCTCCACCCCAGACACCTGTGGTACAACCACTGCCTCCAGCCAGGCAGTATGATAAATTACTGAAGTATGGGGCTACAGAATTTAAGGGTACAGTAGACCCTTTAGAGGTAGAGCAATGGCTTGAAAGGATGGATAGAGTATTTAAGAAGCTGCACTGCCAAGATGAACTGAAGTTTGAATATTCTATGTCGCTACTGCAAGGGGATGCGTATGATTGGTAGAAGACCATCCCCCACAGCTTAGCTGAACCACCAGTACTGACCTGGGATGACTTCATCAGAGAATCAGATAGAAATACATCCCATATGCATATTTTAATCAGAAATTGCAAGAATTTTGGAGTTTGAAACAAGGGAATAGATCAGTGGCAGAGTATCAGAGGGAGTTCTCCCGCTTAAGTCATTATGTGCGGAGTCTCCTTTCTACCAGCAAGGCAAGATGCAAGAGATTTGAGACTAGTTTGAAGCCCAGTTTGAGAATGCAAGTTGTGGGATTCAGACACAGTAATTTTTCAGAACTTATGTCTCAAGCACTTGAGCTGGAGAGAATTGAATCAGAAGAAAACCCAGTAAAAGAAAAATCAAAAAAAGTTAAAAAATCAGAGAAAGACAAAGGGGTAAAATCAATTGAACAGAGTTCTTGTGCTACCTCTGGAAAGAAGAAGAAATTTAGTGGACCCAGCAGGGGTCGAGGTGGAAGATTTGGTAGTGGCCTATTCTCTGGACAGAGACCCCCTAGGTCTAGTCAGCAGTCGAGCAGGGGTTCATATTTTGTCTGCCCCTATGAGACTTGTGGCAAGATTCATATGGGGGAATGATATTGGGCCACTGGAGCCTGTTTTAACTGTGGAGGCAAGGGCCATTTAGCTAAAGATTGTACTAGTGCTCCTAAATATGGTCCAGCTCCTACTACTGCCGAGGGATCTATTCAGAGTCCTGTTCCTAAAGGTTCATAGTCTGTTGGTAGAGGAAGAGGCAGAGGTAGAGGCACTTACAGCGATCGAGGCACGGTTGGTCGATCGGCCTGAGGAAGTGCTTCAGCTAGAGTCTACACTATGAGACAGCGAGAAGAGGTTGAGACTTCTGATGTTGTAGCTGGTACATTTTCTATCTTTGATCAAGAAGTATTTGTGTTGTTTGATCCGGGTTCAACTCATTCATATGTTAGTGCTAGCATAGTCAGTTCACTTGCTGTTCCATGTGTTCAAATGGGTTTTGAAGTGCTAGTAACTAGTCCATTAGGACAAGAGGTCCGGGTCAACAGAATTTATAGGGACTGTCCTTTGGTGATCCAAGGACATGTTTTTTTATCAGATTTGATTGAAATGTCCTTCAGAGAGTATGATATCATCTTGGGCATGGATTGGTTAGCCAAGCATCACGCCATGATTGACTGTAGACTGAAGACAGTCACTTTTGGTCTCCCTCTGCACAGTGATGTGGTAATACATGGGGAGAGGCATTTACTGCCATCAAACATCATTTCGGCTGCACTAGCCAGAAGGATGATTAGAAAGGGGTGTGAAGCATACTTGGCACATGTGATAGACACCCAAGTGGGGAGTCTAGCACTGAGGGACATCCCTATAGTATGTGACTTTCTGGACGTATTTCCTGATGAATTGCTAGGATTACCTCCAGAAAGAGAGGTGCAGTTTGAGATTGATGTTATGCCTGGTGTGGACCCAATCTCTATAACACCATATAGAATGGCATCTGCAGAATTGAAAGAGTTAAAAGTGCAGTTGCAAGAGTTGCTTGACAAGGGCTTTATCCGCCCTAGTGTGTCACCTTGGGGAGCGCCAGTGTTGTTTGTTAAGAAGAAGGATGACACTCTCTGCTTGTGTATTGATTATCGTCAGTTGAATAAGGTGACAATAAAGAACAGATACGCATTGCCCCACATTGATGACTTGTTTGATTAGTTAAGGGGTGCAGCTGTGTTCTCTAAAATTGACCTGAGATTAGGTTATTATCAGCTGAACGTACAAGAGCAGAGAATCTCTAAAACTGCCTTCAGAACCCGCTATGGTCATTATGAGTTCTTGGTTATGCCATTCGGGTTAACTAATTCTCCGGCTGCTTTTATGGATCTGATGAACACTATCTTCAGACCATACCTAGACCAGTTTGTTGTGATATTCATTGATGATATATTGGTCTATTTGAGGAGTGCAGAAGAGCATGATAGACATCTGCGGATTGTACTACAGACTTTGAGGGAGAAACAGCTATATGCCAAATTGTCGAAGTGTGAATTTTGGTTGAAGGAAATATCTTTCTTGGGGCATGTAGTATCATTAGAGGGTATTAAGGTAGATCCAAGTAAGATAGAAGCTGTCCTTAATTGAAGGCCACCTAGAAATGTCACAGAGATTCACAGTTTTCTAGGTTTAGCTGGATAATACCATTGGTTTGTGAAGGGATTTTCAATGTTGGCATCTCCATTGATCAAGCTGCTTAGAAAAGATGTGAAATTTCAGTGGACGGATAAATGCCAACAGAGTTTTGATGAATTAAAGAAATGTTTTACTGAAGCTCCAGTCCTTACTTTAGCTATTCTGGGTAAAGAATACACAGTTTATAGTGATGCTTCTCACAATGGGTTAGGCTGTGTATTGATGCAAGATCGAAATGTCATTGCCTATGCATCACGCTAGCTGAAACCGCATGAGAGGAATTATCCGACACATGATTTAGAGCTTGCAGCTATAGTGTTTGCTCTTAAGATCTGGAGACACTATTTGTATGGGGAGATGTGTTACATCTACACAGATCATAAGAGTTTGAAGTATTTGGACACCCAGAAAGAGCTGAATTTGAGACAGAGGAAATGGTTAGAGTTGATAAAAGACTATGATTGTCTGATAGACTATCAGCCAGGGAAAGCTAATGTTGTGGCTGACGCCTTAAGTCGCAAGACTATGGCAAGTCTACGGGTTACTCCTTTGTCTATAGTACATGAGTCAAGATCATTACATGCTAGCTTAGAGATTAATGATGAGGGGCAGACAGCAGTTGCATGGCATGTACAACTAGTGTTGATTGATCAGATCAGAATGGTTGTTCAGAATGATGAAAGGTATCAGAAGCTATTGGAAGAAGTCAGACATGGCAAGAAACATGAGTTCTCAGTTAGAGATGATGGTCTACTGCTACACCAGGGCAGAATGTGTGTTCCTAATGATGTTGATTTGAGGCAGATCATTTTGAAGGAAGCACATGAGTTTCCTTTTGCCATGCACCCTGGTGGCACAAAAATGTATAGAGGGCTAAAGGAGAATTACTGGTGGATGGGTATGAAAAGAAATGTGGCAGAGTTTGTTTCCAAATGCCTAACTTGTCAGCAAGTAAAGATAGAGCATTAAGTACCCACTGGGTTGTTACATCAACTACCAGTACCAGAATGGAAATGGGAAAGAATAACGATGGATTTTATGATGGGACTTCCGAGGACACAGAAGAGTCATGATGCAGTTTGGATCATTGTTGATAGACTGACCAAGTCTGCTCATTTTCTGCCAGTCTGGATGGACTAAGTTTAGAAAGATTGGCCAAGTTGTAAATTGATGAGATTGTGAGACTACATGGAGTGCCAGTATCCATTGTATCAGACAGAGATCCTAGGTTCACTTCTAGATTCTAGGGTAGTCTTTAGAGAGCCCTAGGAACTAGATTGAACTTCAGTACTGCATTCCACCCACAGACAGATGGCCAGTCTGAGAGGGTAATTCAGATCTTGGAGGACATGCTACGGGCTTGTGTGATTGAATTTGAGGGCAGTTGGGATACACACTTGCCTTTGATTGAGTTTGCTTACAACAACAGCCATCAATCAAGCATCGGGATGCCTCCATATGAAGCTTTGTATGGCAGAAAATGTAGAACCCCATTGTGTTGGGATGACGTGGGTGAAAGAAAGATGATTGGACCCGAAATTGTTCAGCAAACTGAGGAGAAGATCAGGGTGATCAGAGATCGACTTAAAGGCGCATCGGGCGTCGTAAGTCATACAGTGATTTGAAAAGAAGGGATATTGAGTATGCAGTGGGTGAGAAAGTATTCCTCAAGGTTTCTCCTTGGAAGAGAATTATGAGATTCGGCAGAAAGGGGAAACTGAGTCCTCGTTTCATTGGACCATATGAGGTTTTGGAAAGAGTGGGTCCTTTGGCATATCGTTTGGCACTACCCCTAGAGTTGGAGAAGATACATAATGTCTTCCATGCGTCTATGTTGAGGAGGTATTGATTAGACCCATCTCATGTACTACTAGTAGAGGAAATTGAAGTGAATCCAGACCTCACATATAAGGAAGAACCCATAGAGATTCTGGCTTATGAGGTGAAATAGCTACAAAACAAGCAAATACCATTGGTAAAAGTGCTGTGAAACCATCATTCGGGCTAGGAGGCTACTTGGAAACGAGAGGAGTACATGAGGAGACAGCACCCACAGCTATTCAGAGATTGATACCAAGTAAAATTTCGAGATGAAATTTAATTTAAGGGGGGAAGAATTGTAACACCCCTATTTGTATAGCCTGGTATATTTCACTGTTTCGACGACCGAAGTCAGTCCAGAAAGTTAAGGGGATTAGAACCACACTTAAGATAACTAGAGAAGCCATAAATACAAATAATTAGTAATTGTTAATTAGTTAAGTATGAATAAGAAAAATAGAACATAAGAAGTTAAATGAGCCGAGAGTCACAGCGATGTGTGACCTTCTCGGGAACGACTGCGAAGTCGATTTAAACTCAAATTTCGAATCGTAAAATGTGACGCTGTGGTCCTTAAGACCCTTACGAACATAGTGGAAAAGAGAAAATCATGAAAAAGAACTCTTAAGCCAATCAAATAATTAGGTTAGGGAGCCGAAAGAAATATTGAATTATTTACAAATCGGGATGAACCAGCGATGGGCAATTTGGTCAATTGACCCTGAGAGCTGACTCCTGACCTAACTATCAAATAAAATCAAAGAAAAGAAAATTTCAGAATCGAGAATTAAATTAAAGAACTAATAGAAAAATAAAAAAAAAGAAGAGAAAATGAAAAAGTGAAGAGAGGTGACATCATGCATGAAATCATGCATGATGCCATAAATCCTATAATATATAAATTTGATTAAATGAATTTTTGGGTCTTCCATAAGCCAAAATACATAAAAGAAGAAAGAAAAAAAAAAAAAAAGACAAAAAGTCATCTTCCTCACATGTTGCCGTCTCCCATCTTTCTCTCCCTCTCCATTGTTACACCTCCATTAAAGCTTGCACTCAAGCTTAAACTTTTTCACTCAACCTTAATAGCTCCCATAAAAACCTCATTAAAGCTTGTTATCTCAATCTAAGAAGAAGATTGAAAGAAGAAAGAAGAGCAAAAGATAGAAAATTGGAGTTTTGGGAATCCAAAGCAAAGGTTAGTCTTCTAACTTCCAATTATCTAATCAAATGCATGTTTAGTTATTTAAATGAACTTAGAAACTAAAGAAATGAAACAAAAACACTTGTGGAGGACCAAACTGAAATTTCAGCCAGCATGAAGGGGAGTGTGATTTGCATGGTTTGATTGTTTTGGATGGTAATATGAACCTTAAGTAGTTAAATGGTTATGATTAAAAGCATTAAATTGGTTAAATGCAACAATTAATGTGAATTAGGGTTTTGGACATTAGGGTTTAGAGACAAAACTGTGAGAAACTTGTAAATGGTGTCTTTGACCTAGTTTGAAGTGAGAAATGGTCAACGGTGACCAAATGAAGTGTGTTGGAAGTGTTGGAGTTGAGACCAAATTCGGATTCAATGTGGCAGCATGACCAAGTTACATTTGAGGGATCAAAAATGAAAATTTACAAGTCCAATTGGTATGAGACTAATTGGGATTGAAAATAGACACTAAATGACACAATTTTCATTGAGGAAGCATACCTAAAAAGTGACCAAAACCTAGTGAACAAATTGACCAAACTTGGGAAATCACAGTCTGCCCTGTACAAACTGACCAAATGAACAGTATTTGTTCATTTGGCCATAACTTGAGTTAGGCAGGTCTAAATGATCTGAAATTTTACCTGTGGATAGTTGAGATATAGACCTAAAACTTTCATGAAGAACACAAACCCAAATTATGCCATTAACGAAGTCATTTGGCCACCCCAAGTTGGTGACCTAAAACTGCTGCACCAAAAATTGCCTAGAAAATCTGGGTTGAATCTAATCTGGCATCCATGGTTCAAATAGCTATAACTTGAGCTACAAAACTCCAATTGGAGTGATTCAAAAATGAGAATAAACTTAAGACAATAGGGAACATTTTCTGTGAAGAAAGTTTTGCCAAATTCCAACAGTAAAATGATCAATGGAACAGTGCAACCTTAGACACCAAAACTGAAAATTTATCAAATTTGCCTAAAAGACTTAGAATTTGAGTAAACAACCAAAACCAACAAACTTAGTGACCAAAATGTGGTATGTGGGTGAAGTTGGAATTCCCATACCTATTAAGCCTTAGAAAGTCAACAATTTGACTTAAATAGTGTAGTGAATAGTAACCCTAAATCACAAAATTTAAAGAACGTCGAGTTTAGCACATTAGAGCTAGGTAAAAGTGAAGTTAAATTTATTTTTGGATTTATGCTAAATTATGGTACTGAAACACTGTGAAATTGTGCATTTCAGTTGAAAAGAACACCGGGAAAGAACCCGAGGAATCGAGTCAAGGCCAAGAGGAGACTCTCTTGAGGTTTGTGCGCAACGTATAAATTCTGTAAATTATTTTCTGCATATGATTTTGAATGATTTGAAAAAGTGAATTGTGATATTATTTGTGATGCTTTGATGTAAATTGTTGAAAGTTATTGTGTATGTTTGAAATGGCAACATTTAGCAAATTGTTAAGATAAGTTTTTAAACCACAGTGTCATGACCATATATTTGAACACCTCACTCGCATGACTAGTGGGGGTAATAAGTTTCGAATTTTGATTCCTTCTCTGGATGAAGTGTTGAGGTGTGCCAGTAGAAGAGGAACTTGAATGGATATCCATATATTTGAGCTAGCTAGCCTTGTGATGTGATTTCTCATTAGCCTTTGGCTATTGAGATTATATTTGTTTCGAATGGCATGTTATAATTGTGGGTTTCTTGAAATGTGTTTTGATACTTCGAAATTAACTTGTTTGCATTAAAAATTTCATAATTCATGTTCAGTCCAATTTTTGAATAAATGTGATTTAAATTCTGCATAAAGATTATTTTAGTATGTTGTGCACCACTAAGTCCTAGTACTCGTGATAAACATTATTCTTGTCATGATTTAGAGACTAGAGGAGCAGCAGACTGAGCTATTAAGGATTGAGGATCTATCAGCTTGAAGTTATCAGGTATAATTTATACCCTGACTGTAAATATTTCTTTTGATGTATGTATGGCACATAAATGTATGGACATGTAAAAATTGGTCTTGAGCATCTTGTATAAAATTTGTATATATTTGTAATAAATTTTAGTTTGAATTTCTTTTGATGTAAATTTTGTAATGATGTATATAAATTGTTTTGTCCTTAATGAAATATGAATGGAACTATTTTATTTAATTTGAATGAAATGGATTGCTAGTATTTTGATGATCATTGAATAGTGGATTTGAAATTTGAAAGTTGATAAATGGTTGAGATTGAGTATGAATTTGAAGCAGTGGTTGAAAAATTATTGAAAGTGCTTTTTACAGGGATTTTAAGAATTGTTTTCTCAAAATACAAATGGAACTCTGTCAAAATTTTTATAAAATTTGCGAAAAAATAAAATGGGCAAAAAATTTTAACTAGTTTTCAACCTGAAATAAATGATTGATATCTATTAGAAAATGCTCACCACTTATCAAAAATAAGAAAATTGTTTAAAAATCCCTTGTAGGGTACTTAATGAGTTATCGATAGGTGAAGTTCGGTAGTTCATTAGGTATTCTACGGGATCATGTTATGCCTTACAGAGGGGTAAGGTGTGACACATAATGACCAAAAGTATCAGAAATTATTAGAAGAAGTCCGGCAGGGCAAGAAACCAGAATTCTCAATCAGAGATGATGGTTTACTGCTACACCAGGGTAGAATGTGTGTTCCTAATGATGTCGATTTGAGGCAAATCATTTTGAAGGAAGCACATGAGTCTCCTTTTGCCAGGCACCTTGGTGGTACAAAAATATATAGGTGGCTAAAGGAGCATTACTGGTGGATGGGTATGAAAAAAGATGTGGCAGAGTTTGTTTCTAAATGCCTAACTTGTCAGTAAGTGAAGGCAAAGCATCAAGTACCGGTTGGGTTGTTATATCCACTATTAGTACCAGAATGGAAATGGGAGAGAATAACGATGGATTTTGTGATGGGACTTCCAAGGACACAGAAGAATTATGATGCAGTTTGAGTCATTGTTGATAGACTAACCAAGTCTGCTCATTTTCTGCCAGTCCGGATGAATTACAGTTTAGAAAGATTGGCCAAGTTGTACATTGATGAGATTGTGAGACTGCATAGAGTGCCAGTATCAATCGTATCAGACAGAGATCCTAGGTTCACTTCTATATTCTGGGGTAGTCTTCAGAGAGCCCTAGGAACTAGATTGAACTTCAGTACTGCATTCCACTCACAGACAGATGGCCAATCTGAGAGGGTAATCCAAATTTTGTAGGACATGCTACGGGCTTGTGTGATTGAGTTTGAGGGCAGTTGGGACACACACTTGGCTTTGATTGAGTTTGCTTACAACAACAGCTACCAATCAAGCATTAGGATGCTTCCATATGAAGCTTTGTATGGCAGAAAATGTAGAACCCTGTTGTGTTGGGATGATGCGGGTGAAAGAAAGATGATTAGACCCGAAATTATTCAGCAAACTGAGGAGAAGATCAGGGTGATCAGAGATCGACTTAAGACTGCATCAGACCGTCAGAAGTCCTACATTGATATGAAGAGAAGGGATATTGAGTATGCAGTGGGTGAGAAAGTATTTCTCAAGGTTTCTCCTTGGAAGAGAATTATGAGATGCGACAGGAAGGGGAAACTGAGTCCTCGATTCATTAGGCCATATGAGATTCTAAAAAGAGTGGGTCCTTTGGCATATCGTTTAGCGCTACCTCCAGAGTTGGAGAAGATACATAATGTCTTCCATGTATCGATGTTGAGGAGGCATCGATCAGACCCATCTCATGTATTACCAGTAGAAGAAATTGAAGTAAATCCAGACCTCACATATGAAAAAGAACCCATAGAGATTCTGGCTTATGAGTGAAACAGCTACGGAATAAGCAAATACTGTTAGTCAAAGTACTGTGGAACCATCATTCGGGCCAGGAGGCTACTTGGGAACGAGAGGGGTACCTGAGGAGATAGCACCCACAGCTGTTCAGAGATTAATACCAGGGAAAATTTCGAGACAAAATTTATTTTAAGGGAGGGAGAATTGTAACACCCCTACTTGTATAGCCTGGTACATTTCACTGTTCCGGTGACCGGAGTCGGTCCAGACAATTAAGGGGATTAGAACTACACTTAAGACAACTAGATTAGCCATAAACACAAATAATTAGTAATTGTCCATTAGTTAAGTATAAATAAGAAAAACAGAACACAAGAAGTTAAATGAGCCGAGAGTCACAGCGATGGGTGACCTTCTCGGGAAGGACTGCAAAGTCGATTTAAACTCAAATTTCGAACCGTAAAATATGACGCCGCGGTCCTTAAGACCATTACAAACACAGTGGAAAAGAGAAAATCATGAAAAAGAATTGTTAAACCAGTCAAATAATTAGGTCAGGGAGCCGGAAGAAATATTGAATTATTTGCAAACCGGGTTGAACCGGCGAGGGGCAATTTGGTCAATTAACCCCTAGAGCTGACTCCTGACCTGACTGTCAAATAAAATTGGAGAAAAGAAAATTTTGTAATCAAGAATTAAATTAAAAGAACTAAAAAAAAAGAAAAAAGAAAGTTAAAGTAATTGATGACATCATCATGCAACAATGACTTCATAATTAAGTTTAATTTAATTTACTAATTGACTAAGTCAAATTAAAGAATAAAAACAAAATTGAAAAGCCAAATTTCATCTTCTTCTTCTTATTTTTTTTCTGTAGCTTCTCATCTCTCTCCCTTTTCTCACTAAATCCTCCATAGCTACTTAATTTCAAGCTTTTAAAGCTTGAATCAACCCCATAAATCCCACAATTTTCCTAAATAAAACTTGTTCATGGATCTTGGCAAGTCTATTGAGAAGGAAATTTGAAGGAAAATAAAGGGAAATTAAAGCTTTGGTAAACTTCACAAGAGGTTAGTGACAAATTCTTCAAATTATCTATTGAATTCTTGTTTAAGTAATTGATGTAAGTTAGAAATTAACTTTAAATGAAAAGAAAACAATTATTGAGAGACTATATATGAATTCAACCAGCTAGGGTTTATGTTTGAAATGGGTGATTTGATGCAAATTAGAAAGTAGTTAAGTGAGAATAAGTGAATGAGAACTAAATATGCATTTATAATTCAACAAATGAACTAAACATGGAAGTTAGGGTTTTGGACCTAGGGTTTGGGAGACAAATTCTGGAGAAATGGTGAAATGATGTGTTTGACCTAGTTTGAGGTGAGAAATGGTCATTTGTGACCAAATGAAGTGTGTTGGAAGTGTTGGACTTGAGTTTAAATTCGGATTCAATGTGGTCATGCTGGAGGCAGCAGGACCAAGGTCCCTTTGAGGGACCAAAACTGAAAATTTACAAGTCTAATTGGTATGAGACTAATTGGGATTGAAAATAGACATAAAATGACACAATTTTCATTTAGGAATCATGCCCAAAAAGTGACCAAAACCTAGTGAACAAATTGACCAAATCCGGAAATTCTCAGTATGACCTATACAAACTGACCAAATGGACAATGTTTGTTCATTTGGCCATAACTTGAGCTAGGCAGGTCTAAATAACCTGAAATTTTACCAGTGGACAGATGAGATACAGACCTAAAACTTTCATGAAGAATACAAACCCAAATTATGCCATTGACCAAGTCATTTGGCCACCCAAATTTGGTGACCTAAAACTGCTAGAACCAAAATTTGCCCAAAAAATCTGGGTTAAGTCCAATCTGGCAGCTATGATTCAAATGACTATAACTTGAGCTACAAAACTCCAATTGGAGTGAATCGAAATTGAGAATAAACTTAAGACAATAGGGAACATTTTCTATGAAGAAAGTTTTGCCAAATTCCAACAGTAAGATGACCAATGGAACAGTGCAACCTTAGGCACCAAAACTGAAAATTTATCAAATTTGCCTAAAAGACTTAGAATTTGAGTAAACAACCAAAACCAAAAACTTAGTGACCAAAATGTGGTATGTGGGTGAAGTTGGAATTCTCATGCCTATTAAGCCTTAGAAAGTCAACAATTTGACTTAAATAGTATAGTGATTAGTAACCCCGAAACGCAAAATTTAAAGAACGTCGAGTTTAGCACAATAGAGCTAGGTAAAAGTGAAGTTAAATTTATTTTTAGATTTATGCTAAATTATGGTACTGAAACACTGTGAAATTGTGTGTTTCAGTTGAAAAGAACATCGGGAAAGAACCCGAGGAATCGAGTCAAGGCCAAGAGGCGACTCGCTTGAGGTTTGTGCACAACGTATAAATTCTGTAAATTATTTTCTGCATATGATTTTGAATGATTTGAAAAAGTGAATTGTGACATTATTTGTGATGCTTTGATCTAAATTGTTGAAAGTTATTGTGTATGTTTGAAATGGCAACGTTTAGCAAATTGTTAAGATAAGTTTTGAAACCACAGTGTCATGATCATATATTTGAACACCTCACTAGCATGACTAGTGGGGGTAATCAGTTTCGAATTTTGATTCCTTCTCTGGATGAAGTGTTGAGGTGTGCCAGTAGAAGAGGAACTTGAATGGATATCCATATATTTGAGCTAGCTAGCCTTGTGATGTGATTTCTCCTTAGCCTTTGGCTATTGAGATTATATTTGTTTCGAATGGTATGATATAATTGTGGGTTTTGTGAAATGTGTTTTAATACTTCGAAATTAACTTGTTTGCATTAAAAATTTCATAATTGATGTTCAGTCCAATTTTTGAATAAATGTTGTTTAAATTCTGCGTAAAGATTATTTTAGTATGTTGTGCACCACTGAATCCTAGTACTCAATGATAAATTTATTATTCTTGTCATGATTTAGAGACTAGAGGAAGCGATGAGCTTTGAGGATTGAGGATCTATCAGCTTGAAGTTATCAGGTATAATTTATACCCTGACTGTAAATATTTCTTTTGATGTATGTATTGCACATAAATGTATGGACATGTAAAAATTGGTCTTGAGCAGCTTGTATAAAATTTGTATAAAGTTGTAATAAATTTTAGTTTGAATTTCTTTTGATGTAAATTTTGTAATGATGTATATAAATTGTTTTGTCCTTAATGAAATATGAATGGAACTATTTTATTTAATTTGAATGAAATGGATTGCTAGTATTTTGATGATCATTGAATAGTGGATTTGAAATTTGAAAGTTGATAAATGGTTGAGATTGAGTATGAATTTGAAGCAGTGGTTGAAAAATTATTGGAAGTGCTTTTTACAGGGATTTGAAGAATTGTTTTCTCAAAATACAAACGAAACTTTGTCAAAATTTTTATAAAATTTGCAAAAAAATAAAATGGGCAAAAAATTTTAACTAGTTTTCAACTTGAAATAAATGATTAATACCTATTAGAAAATGCTCACCACTTAACAAAAATAAAAAAATTGTTTTAAAATCCCTTGTAGGGTACTTAATGAGTTATCGGTAGGTGAAATTCGGTATTTCATTAGATATTCTACGGGATCATGTTATGCCTTACAGAGGGGTAAGGTGTGACACAGAATGACCAAAAGTATCAGAAATTATTAGAAGAAGTCCGGCAGGGCAAGAAACCAGAATTCTCAATCAGAGATGATGGTTTATTGCTATACCAGGGCAGAATGTGTGTTCCTAATGATGTCGATTTGAGGCAAATCATTTTGAAGGAAGCACATGAGTCTCCTTTTGCCAGGCACCTTGGTGGTACAAAAATGTATAGGGGGCTAAAGGAGCATTACTGGTGGATGGGTATGAAAAAAGATGTGGCAGAGTTTGTTTCTAAATGCCTAACTTGTTAGCAAGTGAAGGCATAGCATCAAGTACTCGCTGGGTCGTTACATCCACTATCAGTACCAGAATGGAAATAGGAGAGAATAACGATGGATTTTGTGATGGGACTTTCGAGGACACAGAAGAATCATGATGTAGTTTGGGTCATTGTTGATAGACTAACCAAGTCTGCTCATTTTCTGCCAGTCCGAATGGACTATAATTTAGAAAGATTGGCCAAGTTGTATATTGATGAGATTGTGAGACTGCATGGAGTGCCAGTATCAATCGTATCAGACAGAGATCCTAGGTTCACTTCTAGATTCTGGGGTAGTCTTCAGAGAGCCCTAAGAACTAGATTGAACTTCACTACTGTATTCCTCCCACAGACAGATGGCCAATCTGAGAAGGTAATCCAGATTTTGTAGGACATGCTACAGGCATGTGTGATTGAGTTTGAGGGCAGTTGGGACACACACTTGCCTTTGATTGAGTTTGCTTACAACAACAGCTACCAATTAAGCATTGGGATGCCTCCATATGAAGCTTTGTATGGCAGAAAATATAGAACCCCGTTGTGTTGGGATGATGTGGGTGAAAGAAAGATGATTGGACCCGAAATTGTTCAGCAAACTGAGGAGAAGATCAGGGTGATCAGAGATTGACTTAAGACTGCTTCAGACCGTCAGAAGTCCTACATTGATCTGAAGAGAAGGGATATTGAGTATGCAGTGGGTGAGAAAGTATTTCTCAAGGTTTCTCCTTGGAAGAGAATTATGAGATTCGACAGGAAGGGGAAATTGAGTCCTCGGTTCATTGGGCCATATGAGATTCTAGAAAGAGTGGGTCCTTTGGCATATCGTTTAGTGCTACCTCCAGAGTTGGAGAAGATACATAATGTCTTCCATGTATCGATGTTGAGGAGGTATCAATCAGACCCATCTCATGTATTACCAGTAGAAGAAATTGAAGTAAATCCAGACCTCACATATGAAGAAGAACCCATAGAGATTCTGGCTTATGAGGTGAAACAGCTACGGAACAAGCAAATACCGTTAGTGAAAGTACTGTTGAACCATCATTCGGGCTAGGAGACTACTTGGGAATGAGAGGAGGACCTGAGGAGACAGCACCCACAGCTGTTCAGATATTAATACTAGGTAAAATTTCGAGACGAAATTTATTTTAAGGGGGTGGGGGTAGGGGGGGGGGGGGGAGAATTGTAACACCCCTACTTGTATAGCCTGGTACATTTCACTGTTCCGGTGACCGGAGTCGGTCCTGATAATTAAGGGGATTAGAACTACACTTAAGGCAATAAGATTAGCCACAAACACAAATAATTAGTAATTGTCCATTAGTTAAGTATAAATAAGAAAAACATAACACAAGAAGTTAAATGAGTCGAGAGTCACAGCGATGGGTGACCTTCTCGGGAAGGACTGCGAAGTCAATTTAAACTCAAAATTTGAACCGTAAAATATGACACCACGGTCCTTAAGACCATTACAAACATAGTGGAAAAGAGAAAATCACGAAAAAGAATTGTTAAGCTAGTCAAATAATTAGGTCAGGGAGCCGGAAGAAATATTGAATTATTTGCAAACCGGGTTAAACCGGCGAGGGGCAATTTGGTCAATTGACCCCTAGAGCTGACTCCTGACCTGACTGTCAAATAAAATTTGAGAAAAGAAAATTTCGTAATTGAGAATTAAATTAAAAGAACTAAAAAAAAAGAAAATAGAAAGTTAAAGCAATTGATGACATCATCATGATGATGCAACTATGACTTCATAATTAATTTTAATTTAATTAACTAATTGACTAAGTCAAATTAAAGAATAAAAACAAAATTGAAAAGCCAAATTTTATCTTCTTCTTCTTCTTTTTTTTCCGTAGCTTCTCAACTCTCTTCCTTTTCTCACTAAATCCTCCATAGCTACTTAATTTCAAGCTTTTAAAGCTTGAATCAACCCCAAAAATCCTACAATTTTCCTAAATAAAACTTGTTCTTGGATCTTAGCAAGTCTTTTGAGAAGGAAATTTGAAGGAAAATAAAGGGAAATTGAAGCTTTGGGAAGCTTCACAAGAGGTTAGTGACAAATTCTTCAAATTATCTATTGAATTCTTGTTTAAGTAATTGATGTAAGTTAGAAATTAACTTTAAATGAAAAGAAAACAATTATTGAGGGACTATATATGAATTCAACCAGCTAGGGTTTATGTTTGAAATGGGTGATTTGATGCAAATTAGAAAGTAGTTAAGTGAGAATAAGTGAATGAGAACTAAATATGCATTTATAATTCAACAAATGAACTAAACATGGAAGTTAGGGTTTTGGACCTAGGGTTTGGGAGACAAATTCTGGAGAAAATGGTGAAATGATGTGTTTGACCTAGTTTGAGATGAGAAATGGTCATTTGTGACCAAATGAAGTGTGTTGGAAGTGTTGGAGTGGAGTTTAAATTCGGATTCAATGTGGTCATGCTGCAGGCAACAGGACCAAGGTCACTTTGAGAGACCAAAACTGAAAATTTACAAGTCCAATTGGTATGAGACTAATTAGGAATGAAAATTAACATAAAATGACACAATTTTCATTTAGGAATCAAGCCCAAAAAGTAACCAAAACCTAGAAACAAATTGACCAAATCCGGAAATTCTCAGTATGACCTTTACAAACTGACCAAATGGACAATGTTTGTTCATTTGGCCATAACTTGAGCTAGGCAGGTCTAAATGACCTGAAATTTTACCAGTGGATAGATGAGATACAGACTTAAAACTTTCATGAATAATACAAACCCAAATTATGCCATTGACCAAGTCATTTGGCCACCCAAATTTGGTGACCTAAAACTGCCAGAACCAAAATTTGCCCAGAAAATCTGGGTTAAGTCCAATCTGGCAGCCATGATTCAAATGACTATAACTTGAGCTACAAAACTCCAATTGGAGTGATTCAAAAAGGAGAATAAACTTAAGACAATAGGAAACATTTTCTGTGAAGAAAGTTTTGCCAAATTCCAACAGTAAAATGACCAATGGAACAGTGCAACCTTAGACACCAAAATTGAAAATTTGCAAATTTGCCTAAAAGACTTAGAATTTGAGTAAACAACCAAAACCAACAAATTTAGTGACCAAAATGTGGTATATGGGTGAAGTTGGAATTCCCATACCTATTAAGCCTTAGAAAGTCAACAAATTGACTTGAATAGTGTAGTGAATAGTAACCCCAAAACACAAAATTTAAAGAACGTCAAGTTTAGCACATTAGAGCTAGGTAAAAGTGAATTTAAATTTATTTTTGGAATTATGCTAAGTTATGATACTGAAACACTGTGAAACTGTGTGTTTCAGTAGAAAAGAACACCGAAAAAGAACCCGAGGAATCTAGTCAAGGCCAAAAGGCAACTCGCTTAAGGTTTGTGCACAATGTATAATTTTTGTAAATTATCTTCTGTATATTGTTTTGAATAATTTGAGATATTGAATTGTGACATTACTATGATGAAGTATTTATGATGCTTTTGATTTAAATTGTTGAAAGTTATTTGTGTATTTTTGAAATGGCAATGTTTAGTAAATTGTTAAGATAAGTTTTGAAACCATAGTGTCATGACCATATATTTGAACACCTCACTAGCATGACTAGTGGGGGTAATCAGTTTCGAATTTTGATTCCTTCTCTGGCTGAAGTGTTGAGGTGTGTGCCAGTAGAAGAAGAAATTGAATGGATATCCATATATTTGAGCTAGCTAGCCTTGTGATGTGACTTCTCCTTAGCCTCTGGCTATTGAGATTATATTTGTTTCGAATGGCATGATATAACTATGGGTTTTATGAAATGTGTTTTGATACTTCGAAATGAACTTGTTTAGATTAAAATCTCATAATTCATATTTTGTATTTAATTCTCATGTTCAGTCCAATTTTTGAATAAATGTGATTTAAATTCTGCATAAAGATTATTTTAGTATGTTGTGCACCACTGAGTCCTAGTACTCAGGGATGGCTGTTATTGCTGTCACAGATTTAGAGACTAGAGGAGCAGCAGACTGAGCTGCTGAGGATTGAAGAACTACCCGCTTTGAAGTTATCGGGTATAATTTATACCCTGACTGTAAATATTTATTTTGATGTATATAATGTACATAATTGTATGGACATGTAAAACTGGTCTTGAGCAGCTTGTGCAAAGTTTGTATAAAGCTTATAATAAATTTTAGTTTGGATTTTCCTAATGTAAATTTTTAGTATGATGTATATAGATTGTCTATCTTTAATGCAATACGAATGAATGAAATTAATTGATAGTATTTTTATGATTATTGGAATTTTTGGAAATTGAGAAATGAGGATTGTTGAATTTTGAAACTTGAGAAATTGGTTGAGATTGATTGTGAATTTGAAAAAATTGTTGAGACAGATTATTGGAAGTGCTTTTTACAGGAATTTGAAGAACTCTTTTGTCAAAATACAGACGGCACTCTGCTGAAATTTTTATAAAATTTGCGGAAAAATAAAATGGGCCAAAAATTTCAACTAGCTTTCAACTTTAATTAAATGTTTTGATACCAATTAGAAAATGCTCACCACTTATCAAAAGTAAGAAAATTGTTTTAAAATTCTTGGTAGGGTACTTAATGAGTTATCGGTAGGTGAAGTTCAGTAGTTCATTAGGTATTCTATGGGATCATGTTATGCCTTACAGAAGGGTAAAGTGTGACATGAATTGTTGGCAACGCCCTTTAAATTATGCATAGTTTGATAAATTGTGGTTGAAATAAATAATTTGTGAGTGATTCAAAATATTTTTGTATTGTTTCGGGATTTAAAAGAAATGTAGATAAATAGTTACTATTTGATCAAAATGTTATTCAAATGAATAATTTGCATGAATGAAAATATTGATTTCTGAATGTTATGAATTTTGAAGAATTTAGAAATTTTAAATTTTTATTTATTATGAATTGTCAAGCATAACTTGTGTTAAGTTTTAAATTATTAGTTTGTGCACCACTGGGTTCACCACTCAGCGATAGCTTTGTATGCTATCGCAGGTGAAAGAAAATATAAAGCAGCTGAGCAAGATTATTGAAAGGCATAGTGAGGCTATCTTCGGGTATATTATAGGTATAACCTTGTACATTAGATTTTGATGTAATTCTGTAATTATATGTATGAAATTTACTTTGAGTAGTTGTACTAACTCTTTTGTAATATATTTTTGGATTGTAATAAAATACAAATTATTATAAGGTTATCTTGAGATTTTATGTATTTATAAAGTTTTGCACTATTAAATTTTTAATGATCCCATGAATGTAAATATTAATTTTGTTACCTTAATGAGATGTTTCAATGTTTGATTTAATTTAAACTGTGTATTGAGTTGCTTGTGCTGATTTGTGAAATGAAATTGATTAATGAAGTTGTGATTGAGAAATATATTGGGAGTGTCTTTATTTTCAGATTTTGAAGAACTGTTTTCTCAAAATACAGACAGCACTTTGCCGAAATTTTTGTAAAAATTATAGAGATTTTAAATATCTAAAAATTTGATTTATGTTTGGACTTAAAATAAAGGTTTTTAATATCTGAAAAAAATTTTACCCACCAATTTAAAAATGAATAAAAATTGTTTTAAAATCCCTTGTAGTATATTTAATGGGTTACCAGTAGACGAAGTACGGTAATTCATTAGGTGTACTACGGGAACATGTTACATCTTACGAGGAGTGGGGTGTAACATGTTTTAGTGGTATCAGAGCAAAAGTTTTAAAGTAAATTTTGAACTGTGAATTTGAAATATTTTTCGATAAGTACAACTGCTCGAATGTTTCATACACATATTACATTTACATCATAAATATGAACTAACGGGGAGAAATCTCCTTGTGTTGATTGTACAGGAAATAGAAAAAAAAATCATGTGAATAGATATGGACAAGGGGGATAAAACGGTAGAGCAGTCTGATACAGCTAACGTACAAGGAGAGACCCCAGTTTCGCAGAGCATTAGAGGTCCAACTGCTCCAGTCCCTCCTATACAAATTACTGCACAAACGACCTAGCAGATGGCCATGTTCTTTCAGCAAATGGCTGATAATCTATCAGCCCAGGCCCAAGTACAAACCCAACCCCCTCAAGAGCAGCATGAAAAAGAGAAAAGTGAGAAACCCATTGGTCAAAGTTCGAGTAGTAATTTGGGAAAGAGAAAAGATTTTGAGGGACCCTGAGCTCCTAAGTATGACAGAGGCGGATCTTCAGGGTGGAAGCAATCAAGAACCATTCATCAAAGAACCAAAAGTTCCTACCCTATCCGTATCTGTGACGTTTGTGGAAAATTTCATAGGGGTATTTGCCATAGGGTCACTGGAGCCTGCTTCAATTATGGTGGAATTGGACATTTCGCCCGAGATTGTACTAGCGCACGTCGATTTATGCCACATACTACACTAGAGGAATCAATTCAAGATTCTGATTTTATAGGCTCATTAATAGTTAGTAGGGGCAGAGGCAGAAGTAGAGACAGCACTTCAGGTAATCCTCGCACAATGGACCAACTCGAGCAGAGGAATACATTAGAAAGAGGGAACGCCATGCATCGAGGGGAAGAAGCAGAGACTTCAGATGTAGTTGCCTGTATGTTCTTAACTTGTGAAAGGAATAATTATGTACTATTTGATTCCGGCTCTATTTGTTTATATGCTAATGCTAAAATTATATGTTCTACTACAATTCCCTTGCATGGAGATAAATTTTAATGTGTCAGTAATTAGTCTTTTAGGATAAGCATTGCGATAATAAGCATGATTGGAATTAATTTTGAAAAAGTTTCTAGTGAGAGACATCTCCTAGACTATGATAAATTATAAAGTTAATTAGTAAGCCTAATTAGGTAAGGCAAGAGGACCAAAAAGTAAGTTATAGCAATATATCTGCCCTAGATGGAAGTAAAGGTACTACTGTTGATAGATGTCAGTAAGTACCATAATCAAAATAAGTTTAAGACATTAGTGGATTTGAAAGAAATAAGACACAGGGAAGTTTGATCTATTGGGATGTATCGTAGTAACTATGCAATATTCTTGATGTTTGTGCTGTAAGCTGCAGATTATAGTATTGTGTAGAGCTACGTACTACCCAATAGTACATAAGGATAAGAATAGTTATAAGTGACTTTCGCTCTGGTATAAAGATACCAGGATGGAGTTTTATTACTTTTAATTTTTTTTGAAAATCCTAATTTGGGATTTAAAACTCTATAGCTAGAATATCAAAATATTATGGTTGCAAGGTAGTGAGAGTTAACGACTCCGTTACCCTAGCATGAATTACAGTACATCAAGAATTGTTATGGGACTAGAGATTTTAGCATGGTAAAAATTTAAAAATAACACCTATAGGGCTAAGTCATCTAGTCTCCGATATGGGATTTATAGTTGTTTGGTATTGCAATGGATCTTTTGCTCAAAGTTTAGTAAGGAACAGTATTATATTTCTGTAGCAATAAGACATAAAATATAATTTTATTCCTCTAAAAGAGACAGGATGCTATGGATGACAATTATAACTTATAAAATAGTTAAGAAATGATATTCTACTGATAACAGTAATTCGATAGGAACTAGTTAGCCAGGTATTCTTTAGGAAGAGCACAATTTTATTATGCGGATCATAAGGATTAGGTTAGAATTATAGTGAAACTTTTGAATAGCATGGGAAACAGGAGAGCCTGGTAGACTCCCTTCTTAAGATTAAAGAATTGTTTATGGTTGAAAAAAAAAGAGGGTAATGATCACAAACTAGCGGAAAATAAGCTATAGAATATTGATAGATAAAAGAGTTGTGGAAGTAAAAATTAGAATAGTTGGTGCGAATGTAATAAAGAAACGTTATGAATATTAGTTAAGTGTTGACTAGAATGGTCAGAGGACCAAACCAAAGTAATATTGAAGTATAGTGGATTTATTAGGGATGATAAGAGGTGCTAAATCATGACTCGACAGTCAAGTTAAGGAAGAAGATAAGATTGAGGAATAAAAATAAATAAAGTTAAGTTGTTGAATGAAAAAGAAAAAGAAAAACACTAGATGAGGAATTACCACCAAGGCAAACAACCTACTTAAGACGCGTAGTGATATCCCGAACTATTTTATCAAGAAGGAAATAAGTTAAACAAAAGCAAACAAGATAGTGCAAAATGGCACATAGGCCTTAGTCATAAATGGAGATGGTAAGATAATGGTATGGACCTATGGCCAAGAAAGAGATAAACAGTTCATATATGACCAACAAGGTCATTAAAAAAAAAAAAGACTACAAAGGAAAATAATTGCTAAAACAACAGTAAGAAAAGACTAAAATATTCTAAACTAAACTGAAGGTTGCATCAAATGATCAAGAGATTTGATAAGAAAAGAGTAAAACTAAGTTCTCACCCATAGGATCATACGATGTCCTAGAAAGAATGGATCCACTAGCACACAGATTTGCCTACCTCTAAAATTGAAATGAATTTGAAACTAACTTATGACAGAAGCTCATAAGAAACTTGGCACACAAGGTGAGCAATCGATGAGTAAATAGTATTGGTTAAAGTGCTAAGGAACCATCATTTAGGCCAGAAAGCTACTTAGGAGCGTGAATAGGACATGAGGAGACAACAGCCACAACTGTTCAGAGACTGATACCAGGTAAAATTTTGAGGACGAAATTATTTTAAGGGGGGGGGGGGGGAGAATTGTAACACCCCTATTTTCATAGCCTAGTATATGCTACTGTTCCGGTGACCGGTATTGGTCCGAACAATTAAGAGGATTAGAACCATACTTAAGACAACTAGATAAGCCCTAAACACAAATAATTAGTAATTGTAAATTAGTTAAGTATAAATAAGAAAAACAGAATATAAGAAGTTAAATGAGCCGAGAGTCACAGCGATGGGTGACCTTCTCAGGAAATGACTGCAAGGTCAATCGTAACTCAAATTTCAAACCAGAAAATGTGACGCTGCTGTCCTTAGGACTATTGTGAACACAATGGAAAAGAGAAAATCACAAAAAAGAATTGTTAAGTCAATTAAATAATTAGGTCAGGGTTCCAAAAGAAATATCGAATAATTTGCAAACCGGATTAAACCAGCGAGGGGCAATTTGGTCAATTGACCCCGAGAGCTGACTCTTAACCAAACTGTCAAATAAAATCGGAGAAAAGAAAATTTTGAAATCAGAAATTAAATTAAAGAACTAATGGAAAAACAAATATAAAAAAAAAGAAAAGTGAAAAGTGATGACATCATACATGACCTCTTGCATGATGCAATAAATATATAATTAATAAATTTAATTAATTTGATTTTATGGTCTTCCATAAGGATAAATACATAAAAGAAAAGAAAAAAAAAAGGGCAAAGTCTTCTTCATTCCTGTCCATTTCTCTCTCTCCCTCTCTCACCCTTAAAACTCCATTAAAGCTCATTTGGAGCTAGATCAAACTCTAAATCCCACCATAAAAACTTAAATTTCTATCATTAAACCTTGTATTCAAACCTTGATAAAGAGCTTGACAACAAAAAGAAAAAGAAAGGAGGAAGTTTTGAAGAGGTGAAAATTTCCAAGTAAGGTTAGTTTGATTTCTCTTTTTGTATCTTTATATTTATACTTAGGCAGCTTGATTGAGTGATGATTTGTTGAAAAATGAAACAAAATGATATGTTAAACGACTATATAAATTTTGGCCAGCTGTATGTAGGGTTGAGAATGAATGAATTTGATGCATTTGAATGGTTGTTTAAGTTGAATTATGTGTGTAGACAATGGATAGATGTTTAGAATGCATTAGGTTTGAATTTGATGAAAATTGGGGTTTGGACCTAGGGTTTGGAAGAAAAAAATGTGAGGATGTGTTAAATTGTGTGTTAGACTTAGTTTGAGCTGAGAAATGGTCATTTGTGACCAATTAGAGTATGTTAGAAGTGTTGGAACCAAATCCAAATTCGGATTGCCTAGGGTCATGCTATAGGCAGCAAGACCAAGGTCCCTTTCAGGGACCAAAACTGAAAATTTACAAGTCCAATTGGTGTTAGGCCAATTGGGAATGAAAATAGACACAAAATGGAACATTTTGCATTTAGGAATCATGCCCAAAAAGTGACCAAAACCTAGTGAACAAATTGACTAAATCCGAATTAGGCAATCTGACCTGTACAAAAATGACCAAATGAACATTGTTTATTCTTTTAGCCATAACTTGGGCTAGTCAGGTCTAAATGATCTGAAATTTTACCAGTAGAAAATTGAGATATAGACCTAAAACTTTCATGAATAAGACAAACCCAAATTATGCCCTTAACCAAGTCATTTGGCCACCCAAAATTGGTGACCTAAAACTGCCAGAACCAGTTTGGTGCCTAGAAATCTGGGTTAAGTCTAATATGGTAGCCATGATTCAAATCGCTATAACTTGAGCTACAAAACTCCAAATGGAGTGATTCAAAAAGGGAAATAAATTTAAGACAATAAGGAACAACTTCTATGAAGAAAACTTAGCTAAATTCTAACAGAAAAATGACTAATGGAATAGTGCAACATAAGACACCCAAAACTGAAAATTTACAATTTTGCTTAGAAGTCCTAAATTTTGAGAAAACAACCAAAACCAATAAATTTAGTAACGAAAATGTGGTATGTGGGTGAAGTTGGAATTTCCATACCTATTAAGCCTTAGAAAGTCAACAAATTGACTTGAATAGTATAGTGAATAGTAACCCCGAAACACAAATTTTAAAGAACGTCAAGTTTAGCATATATAAGCTAGATAAAAGTGAATTTGAATTTATTTTTGGATTTATACTAAGTTATAGTACTGAAACACTATGAAACTGTGTGTTTCAGTTGAAAAGAACACCGGGAAAGAACCCTAGGAATCGAGTCAAGGCCAAGAGGTGACTCACTTAAGGTTTGTGCACAACTAACTATTTTGTTACTTTTCACTTCTAAATTGATTTGAACAAGTTTATTTTATGATTTATAATTTTGTTGTGTTGAGGATTTTAATTTGTTGAATGAAATTGTATAAATTAAATGTAAATATTTTTATGCATTTAAGGATTTATTGCATGGTTTTGAGGATTGTAAATTTTAAGTTTGATGTGTTGCCAACCTTGAGCATGAATTTATGATGATTAAATATGTTGATGATTTGTAAACACTTTATAAATAGAAATTGTTTTGAATATGATTTGAAACCACAGTTGACATGGCAAAATATGTTGTGAATTCTCATTAGCTTATCTAATGAGATATCTCCTCCACTAGATGGGGCGAGTTCCTTCCTCTCTAGCTTGCCAGTTGGGGAAGAGTTTGAATGAGTACTCATATATACTAGTTAGTCTTTGTTCCTCCCTTTTAGCCTCGGTTATTGGGAGAGTGTGAAATATCGTGGTGTACAACATGGCATCTATTTGAATTTTGGGTCATGGGTTCAACTGTATGAATTGTTGGCAACGCCTTTTAAATTATGCATAGTTTGATAAATTGTGGTTGAAATAAATAATTTATCAGTGATACAAAATATTTTCGTATTGTTTTGGGATTTAAAAGAAATGTAGATAAATAGTTACTATTTGATCAAAATGTTATTCAAATGAATAATTTGCATGAATGAAAATATTGATTTCTGAATGTTATGAATTTTGAAGAATTTAAAAATTTTAAATTTTTATTTGTTATGAATTGTCAAGCATAACTTGTATTAAGTTTTAAATTATTAGTTTGTGCACCACTGAGTTCACCACTCAGCGATAGCTTTGTATGCTGTCGCAGGTGAAAGAAAATATAAAGCAGCTGAGCAAGATTACTGAAAGGCATAGTGAGACTATTTTCGGGTATATCATAGGTATACCCTTGTACATTAGATTTTGATGTAATTCTGTAATTATATGTATGAAATTTACTTTGAGCAGTTGTACAAACTCTTTTGTAATATATTTTTGGATTGTAATGAAATACAATTATTATAAGGTTATCTTGAGATTTTATGTATTTATAAAGTTTTGCACTACTAAATTTTTAATGATCCCATGAATGTAAATATTAATTTTGTTGCCTTAATGAGAGGTTTCAATGTTTGATTTAATTTAAACTGTGTATTGAGTTGCTTGTGCTGATTTGTGAAATGAAATTAATTAATGAAATTGTGATTGAGAAATATATTGGGAGTGTGTTTATTTTCAGGTTTTGAAGAACTGTTTTTTCAAAATACAGACGGCACTTTGCCAAAATTTTTATAAAAATTACGGAGATTTTAAATATCTAAAAATTTGATTTATGTTTTGACTTAAAATAAAGGTTTTTAATATCTGAAAAAAATTTTACCCACCAATTTAAAAATGAACGAAAATTGTTTTAAAATCCCTTGTAGTATATTTAATAAAGGAACAGAAGCGTGAAAAACACAAGTTTATACCATTGAATTCAAAAATTTTCACCTTGGGTCACATGCACCATGCAAGATTTATTTTTATCTATTTGATTTCAATGATAAACAACATATTAAAACTCTTTTAATATGTTTTTGGATCTGTATTTGCCATTTAAGATTTTAAAATTAATCAGATTAATTTTAGAACCCTAGATTAAATCAAGAACGATTACACTAACCTCTTGATGCACTGCAGCGTGTCTGTGCCTTTGAGATTCGTCTTCAGGACACCAGATGTTGTCCCTCTAGCTTGTCCACACCAAGAACACCTATGGCAGCCCTTGAACAGCTTCTAAAGCCTTTTCTATTAATTAGAAATTCAAGTTCTGCCTTTTAAGAGATTAGAGATGTAAACAGGACACTAGAAACAATTTCTAGTGTTCTTAATTCAAGAGATTGATGGCTAATCTCTTTGAATTGATGAGAGATGAAGAAGAATAGAAGGAGGGCTGAAAAATGGCGTGACAAAGGAATGTGGCTGCTGGTTGTGTTTTATTTTCTCATAACAACACTTAAATAGCTAGGTTAACACATTAAACCCTTGCCACATGTCACCCTTTGATTAGCTCTAGGTTTAAGTGACCCAATCACATTGTGCCAAGTGTCAAACCTATATTTAATCTTGATTTTAATCATCTTACATGATTAAAAACACATTTGGCAAGCTTATGTGTTATGCCATGTGTCACCATCTCACGGTGCCACGTGTCACACTGCAAAATGACCAAAATTCCCCTGTGTCTTAATTTTGAGTTCTCAACCCAAAATAATTATTTTTCTTCTTCTAATTAATTTATATCAAATATAAATTAATTAATTAATCTCTATTAATTAATTTCTCATTAATTAAATTCATATTTAAACACTTTAAATATAAATTTAACTTATATTATACATCCAACAATCTAGATTTGGTTTCAAGTCATGCTAGGGACTTTGCAAACAAACTGCAAACCAAACCTATTTAATTCATCAATTAAACTCTTTAATTAATTAATTAAATCATATTTAATTAGGTGATAACTTGTGTATGTGTGTGACTTACTAGGCTCATCACTAATTGGCAATGAGACATGATATTAACTCTTAATATCATCAGAACTCTTTCTTACCATAAATGATTTCTCTAAATCATTTTATGCACCTCATAGACCATGGTTAACACCTAGCATAGCATGCCATGGCCACCCAATTAGTAATAAGGTTTACCTTATATGAACCTATAATCATATGTTACCATGCACTAGAATCTCTCTGTTACAAAATCCCAACTCAAGCTGGAGTCATGGTTTATGTCAAACTCCATTTGCTATGAATATTATGTTCTCTTTTAATTCCAGTTCTTGATTAAAAGATTTTCTCATCGAAACTCTTTTACGAATAAATCTATCTGTCTAGCCAGAACTTGAAACATCAAGAACAATTAAATGAACATAGGATTTTATCTCTATTTACTTAGAGGAACAGATTCCATCTTGATCAACACCTACCTCCATATATAACTAGTAGGAGCCAACACATGCCCATATACCCATACATAGTACAAGTATGAAAGCAGTATCAAACTCAAACTACCTATATACAAGATAACTGTGTTATCTCAGGTCTAAAGATTATATGCACTGACATGATTTTTGACAAAACATTGACAAGAGTAAACTCCATGTGCTTGTCATAAGTGTCACTGGTTCGGCCTACTTATCATTTATAAGTGCCTATCATGTTTGTTATATGGCATGAGACTCACCATTCCATCTTATTTATATCTCATATAAATAACTTGGGAACAAACATGATACAATCTTTCTGGATAAGTCATGTCCTTATTATGAAGTATCCTCGATTGTGAACCTATTTATGATACTTCGTGCTAGAAATATTGTCACTCATATTCTTAACAACTTAAGAATAATATTTCTAACAAAATATCAATGGACCTTTTCTATTACACATAAATATATTATGTAAACGGAAAAGTGGAAATGCCTTTATTAATAAAATATGTACAAGATACATACTAAATGATATGCTCTAGGGCATACTACTAACAATCTCCCACTAGCACTAGAGCCATTCATTACAATATCTTAGACCTATCTTCTCAAGATATCGGTCTAACTGAGTCTGTGACATAGGCTTAGTGAATGGATCACCGATTTTCACCGATGATCTTTGTTTCTGCATGGCTACATCGCCTCGCCCAACTATATATCTGATAATGTGGTAGTGCCTTTCTATGTGTTTGGATTTTGGGTGAGACCTTAGTTGCTTAGCCTGTATGACTGCTCCATTATTGTCACAGTGTAGTGGAACTGCTGACTCAATGGAAGGAACTACTGTAAGTTCTGTCACGAACTTCTTTATCCAAACAGCTTCCTTTGCGACATCGATGCGAGAATATACTCGAGATCTGTAGTGGAATCTGCGATCGTGCTCTGTTTGGAACTCTTCCAATGTCGCACCTCCATTACAAATGAACACATATCCAGATGTAGACTTTCTATCATCGATATCTGATTGGAAATCAGAATCAGTATAACTATCCAATTGCAAGTCTCCACCTCCATAAATCAAGAATAAATCCTTAGTTCTTCTCAAGTACTTAAGAATATTCTTGACAGCTATCCAGTGTTCCAAACCTGGATTGGATTGATACCTGCTAGTCAAACTAACAACATATGCGATATCCGGCCTAGTACACAACATTGCATACATTAAACTTCCAATAACCGAAGCATATGGAATCCTGGCCATCTTATCTCTTTCTTCAGGTGTCTTTAGAGACATCTCTTTAGAAAGATGGATATCATATCTCACTGGTAACAATCCTCTCTTGGAATCAAGCATGTTAAACCTCTTTAACACCTTTTCAAAGTATAGACTTTGGGATAAACCAATTATTCTTTTCGCTCTATCTCTATAGATGCGAATTCCAAAAATATAGGTTGCCTCCCTTAAGTCTTTCATGGAGAATGTATTTGACAACCATACCTTTATAGTCGTCAACATACCTGTGTCATTACCCATCAACAGTATGTCATCCACATATAAGACAAGGAAAGTGATAGCACTGTCACTAACCTTCTTATATACACATGGCTCATCCTCATTTTTAATAAAACCAAAGGATTTAATGGCTTCATCAAAACGAATGTTCCAACTCCTCGAAGCTTGTTTCAACCCATAAATGGATCGCTTTAGCTTGCATACCTTGGAACCATCTTGGGATTCAAAACCCCTAGGTTGTTCCATGAAAATGTTTTCTTCAATGTATCCATTGAGAAAAGCTATTTTGACATCCATCTGCCAAATCTCATAATCATAGTATGCAGCTATTGCAAAGAAAATCCTAATTGATTTATGGCAACAGGCGAGAAAGTCTCCTCATAGTCGATTCCTTGCCTTTGGCGAAACCCTTTCGCTACTAGCCTTGCCTTATAGGTCTCTACCTTTCCATCAGAACCAATTTTCTTCTTAAAAACCCATTTATTCCCTATAGGTACAATACCTTCAGGTGGGTTAACAAGATCCCAAACTTGATTCTTATACATGGAATCAATCTCGGATTTCATAGCATCAATCCATTTTGAAGAGTCTATATCTGATATAGCTTCTTCATAGGTAAGTGGATCATCTCCATGATCTACTTCTTCATGAGTAGACAACTCTTGTTCTTCTTCATGAAGAAAACCATATCTCACTGGTGGGTGAGATACCCTGGTTGCTCTACGAGGAACAACTATAGATGTTTCATCAACAGGTATAGGTTGACTAGATGGATCTATATCCATCTGATCTGTTGGTTGATCAGAATTCTCCAATTCTAACTCTATTTGCCTTCCTTTGCCTCCTTCTTGAACAAACTGTTGTTCAAGAAATGTGGCATCTCTACTTATCACAACCTTTTGTGAAGTAGGCAAATAAAAATAATATCCAAAACTATCTTTTGGATATCCAACAAATCGACCTTTTTTTGATCTGGTCTCCAATTTATCAGTGTTCAGCTTTTTGATATAAGCTGAACAACCCCAAATCTTAACATACTTAAGACTTGGTTTTCTTCCATGCCATATCTCATAAGGTGTGGAAGAAACTGATTTTGATGGAATCCTATTCAGAATATACAAAGCTGATTCTAATGCAAATCCCCAAAAGAAGATTGGCATATCAGTATAGCTCATCATACTACGTACCATATCCAATAGGGTACGATTTCTCCTTTCAGATACACCATTCAGCTGTGGCGTTCCTGGAGGAGTCAGCTGAGAAATAATGCCATGCTTTCTCAAGTATTCATCAAATTCAGTACTCAAATATTCACCTCCACGATCTGATCGAAGAGCTTTAATATTCTTTCCTGTTTGATTTTCTACTTCAGATTTAAATTCTTTGAACTTTTCAAAAGATTCATGTTTGTATTTCATCAAATACAAATACCCAAACCTTGATTTATCATCAGTAAAGGTAATAAACTAATGAAAACCGCCTCTAGCCATTTCTTTAAATGGACCACATACATCACTATGTATTAGCTCCAAAATATTTTTAGCTCTTAGCCCTTGTCCAACAAAGGGTGATCTAGTCATTTTGCCCTGAAGGCAAGATTCACAAGTTGGAGTAGGCTCAGCGCCCAATGAGGATAGAATCCCCATTTTCTCCAGTTTTGTAATCCTATCTTCTGCAACATGACATAACCTTAAGTGCTAAATATATTTTGAACTTGAGTTGGTTTTCACCATGGCATTGCATTAATTTAGATTGCTACACTCTGGGCAGTGGAAACACTTTCTTACTGGCAATGGAAACAATTTCCTGTTGGCAATGGAAACACTTTCCTGTTGGCAGTGGAAACACTTTCTTACTGGCAATGGAAACACTTTCCTTTGCCTTTGTCAGCTTTGGTCTTTGTTTTTCTGTTTAGCTATTTTCTTAGAAGGACCAGGAATTTGAGATTTCTTTTTCCTATTGACCTTCTTCTTGTTGGACTTTCCAGTAGAAGAAGACGCAATCAAAGCTACCTCCTTTCCTTTATTGCCTGGCATATTCTTTTGAGCAATAACCAGCATGTTGAGTAAACCAGCTAAGGTGCATTCCTATTTAGTCAAATGGAAATTTGTCACAGAATTCCCAAAAGACTCAGGAAGGGACTGAAGGATCAAATCCATCTGTAGTTGGAAATCCATGTTGATGTCAAGATATTCCAACTGCTCAATCAGCCGAATCATCTTGTGGACATGATCCCCAACATTCTGTCCCTCAGACATCCTCATACAGAATAGCTATCTAGATATCTCATACCTAGCATTCCTGCTGTGCTCACCATACAACTCTTGTAGGTGAAGGAGGATCTCACTCGCACTATTCATGTTCTCATGTTGCTTCTGTAACTCATTACTCATGTAAGCAAGCATGTAACACTTAGCTTTCATATCATGCTCCTTCCACTTGTCCAAAGTTTCATGTTCCTCTTGTGTGGCCTCTGGAGGTAAGGGACCAGGAACATTTGAATCTAGAACATATCCTATATGTTCAAGGTTCAGGACGAGTTTCAAATTTCTTAGCCAATCAAACAGATTAGGTCCTGTCAACCTATTGTGATCAAGTATGCTTGCAAGGATATTGGATGGTAGTGGTTGTTCTGTGCTCATTATTATCAGAAAATTAATTACAGAAATAACCAGATTAATTAGTAAATGTATCATGTAATTAACCAAATATGATTATGGTCTTTTAATCAAATTGGTCCTCCCACTAACTTAGCGGATCCTACACTTCCAAAGTAGAAAACGGAAATCCTAGTTGGATGGATTTCTAGTGGGTGATTGAATTCTTATAATTCTATTGATCATCCTCAGGTACATCCATTATTGGAATTACAATAAACTATAAGTGAGCAACTCCTTTCCCATCACATCTCATGTGAGGTTCAATCCTTTACCTAGCCCCTAATGCTCAAAATCTCATGTACATCCATTATTGACTTATCTTGCATTAGTTAAGTTGATCCCATTGAGCCAGTAATTATGCACATAATTTTAATGTCCTCAGGTACATCCAATATTGGCCACTAAACAATTTACATATTTACAACATCTCATGCTTAACAATTATTCTTAAGAAAATCTCTTAAATTAATTGCATCTCATGCAAATATTTAAAATTTCTTAAAATAATTGCCCCAATGGAGGGCCTATGTTATAATTACTTTAATTATAGCATTTCCAACTTAATCATTTGTTTGGAAGATTTTATGGTCATTCTAATTACTATTATGGTCTCACTTTGCACATTATCCATTTAGCATGCATATATCATATAATTGCATACATTCCCATACATCTCATGCATTCATGGATAAGCAGTAAATATGGTATGATCATGGACTTTCTAAGGGATTCAATTCTGAGCCACCAAGAATTGAATCAGGGCATTCCTAGGTGCATTTCATTCATTCATTTTACAAGAGTTGCTAAAGGAGTACATAATCAACACTTGATCTTGAATTCCTTCCACTGGTCCCACCAATGCTCTTAACCTCCTTGAACTTCTTGCAATCCAATATTACATAGTAATCCTTGGCATACCAAGGCGAATTTACAAGAACTTAAATAAATGAAATTACAACCCAAAAATTATTACAAACTTAATAATACATGCCCAAAATAAATTAAAATAAATTAATTAATTTACAATCCCAAAGAAACATAAAAGAAATAAATCCAATCACATTGGTCTTTTATAGTCCATGATCATCCATCATGCATATCACTATTTAACAATTAAATAAAACATACATACTTAAATTAAATTGAATATCTCATATTCAACTTAAAAATCCAGATTTGAATATGATTCAAATAAATTTAAAAATTCAGATTTGAATCTCATTCAAACAAATTTAAAAATTCATATTTGAATAACATTCAAACAACTTTAAAAATTCAGATTTGAATCACATTCAAATAATTTTTAAAAAATCAGATTTGAATCACATTCAAACATTTTCTAAAAAATCAGATCTGAATTTTATTCAATCAATTTTAAAAAATCAGATTTAAAATGATTCAAACAACTTTAAAAATTCAGATTTGAATCACATTCAAACAATTTTTAAAATTCAGATTTGAATCACATTCAAACAATTTTTAAAATTCTGATTTGAATCATAATTTTATTGTGTGATTAAAATTCTAATTAAACAATTTAATTAGACATAAAATGGATCTTCAATCATACAACAATTGCACATTCACCATCCATTTACCTTTGCACACCATTGTGATGCATCAACCATGCGCACCATGGTGTTCATCATTTGTGCCGCCACCTTGGCTTTGCAACCAGTAATAAACTTTTGATCTCATGATCAAACACACAATTAAATCATATAAACATCAATCTAAATGGCAAATATAGTGGCTCTGATACCAATTTAAGGAACGGAAGCGTGAAAAACACAAGTTTATACCATTGAATTCAAAAATTTTCACCTTGGGTCACATGCACCATGCAAGATTTATTTTTATCTATTTGATTTCAATGATAAACAACATATTAAAACTCTTTTAATATGTTTTTGGATCTGTATTTTCCATTTAAGATTTTAAAATTAATCAGATTAATTTTAGAACCCTAGATTAAATCAAGAACGATTATACTAACCTCTTGATGCAATCGCATGCCTTTGAGATTCAGATTCGTCTTCAGGACACCAGATGTTGTCCCTCTAGCTTGTCCACACCAAGAACACCTATGGCAGCCCTTGAACAACTTCTAAAGCCTTTTCTATTAATTAGAAATTCAAGTTCTGCCTTTTAAGAGATTAGAGATGTAAACAGGACACTAGAAACAATTTCTAGTGTTCTTAATTCAAGAGATTGATGGCTAATCTCTTTGAATTGATGAGAGATGAAGAAGAATAGAAGGAGGGCTGAAAAATGGTGTGACAAAGGAATGTGGCTGCTGGTTGTATTTTATTTTCTCATAACAACACTTAAATAGCTAGGTTAACACATTAAACCCTTGCCACATGTTACCCTTTGATTAGCTCTAGGTTTAAGTGACCCAATCACATTGTGCCAAGTGTCAAACCTATGTTTAATCTTGATTTTAATCATCTTACATGATTAAAAACACATTTGGAAAGCTTATGTGTTATGCCATGTGTCACCATCTCACGGTGCCACGTGTCACACTGCAAAATGACCAAAATGCCCCTGTGTCTTAATTTTGAGTTCTCAACCCAAAATAATTATTTTTCTTCTTCTAATTAATTTATATCAAATATAAATTAATTAATTAATCTCTATTAATTAATTTCTCATTAATTAAATGCATATTTAAACACTTTAAATATAAATTTAACTTATATTATACATCCAACAATCTAGATTTGGTTTCAAGTCATGCTAGGGATTTTGCAAACTAATTGCAAACCAAACCTATTTAATTCATCAATTAAACTCTTTAATTAATTAATTAAATCATATTTAATTAGGTGATAACTTGTGTATGTGTGTGACTTACTAGGCTCATCACTAATTGGCAATGAGACATGATATTAACTCTTAATATCATCAGAACTCTTTCTTACCATAAATGATTTCTCTAAATCATTTTATGCACCTCATAGACCATGGTTAACACCTAGCATAGCATGCCATGGCCACCCAATTAGTAATAAGGTTTACCTTATATGAACCTATAATCATATGTTACCATGCACTAGAATCTCTCTGTTACAAAATCCCAACTCAAGCTGGAGTCATGGTTTATGTCAAACTCCATTTGCTATGAATATTATGTTCTCTTTTAATTCCAGTTCTTGATTAAAAAGATTTTCTCATCGTAAACTCTTTTACGAATAAATCTATCTGTCTGGCCAGGAACTTGAAACATCAAGAACAATTAAATGAACATAGGATTTTATCTCTATTTACTTAGAGGAACAGATTCCATCTTGATCAACACCTACCTCCATATATAACTAGTAGGAGCCAACACATGCCCATATACCCATACATTGTGACACCCCTTACCCGTGTACAGTATACCCGAGTAAGTAATGCCACACGGTGTACTGGCACTCTCTAATATACCTTACTTAATTTGTGTCATGCTTTTGAAGTTAATTTATGAAATATGATTTGGTTTAACCATTTATCAAAAGTATTATTCATTTGAGGTTCCGAAGATTTTAAGGAAAATCCGGCGGAGTACCCGCTAAAAAAATGGAGAAAACAGTTCTTCGGAACCTGTTAAAAACACTTCCAATATACAATTTCATTCATACTCAACTCCAATATTATCAACAAAACTCAATATCAATATCTCAATAATTTGTCAATTTCAGGTCTCAACAACCTTTTCATTTCTCAAAACATCCCTTTCTCAGGGTTCTCATATATAAACAACCATTAAATACTCAAATTAATACCATACATGACCATAAATCTTTATTATTTACATGAACCTCAAAATACATTACATAAATCCCAAATACATATGAGAAAATAAAAAGTTAATTACAAAATGACAAAATGACATCTAGTGTCCTACCAATGCACTGCAGGTGACGAGGTGACACGGACACTGAGCAGAACTGCCGGATGGACTCACCCAGTCTATGGTCTACTGGGCTCGCGATCGGGATCTCCAGTACCTACGCGTGGCAAAAGCAACGCGCTAAGCAATAATGCTTAGTGGTGTAATAATATAATAAAAGAAAATAGCAAGAAAATAAATGTGTATAGAATGTGTATGCTTTCTTTGTTTGGTATTGATATATTCATTGTTTCATTTACGTTGTTCACTTTTATTCATTTGGTTGCCCCAAGTAACCTACACTAGATGACTGGACTGGATAATGGGTAAACCGCACGGGTACCTAGTACCTCGGGCCGTCACACCATCGGTCACATACGTATCTCCCGGTGTGCAACAGAACAGCTAACAAGCTGTAAATAATATCCGGCACAAGGCCAAGTCTCAATACAAAGTCAGAATGGCTAAAAGCCATGAAATCACAGAATGGCATTTTTGCCATGTGCAGTACTGCTAACTGAACCCTATTGGCATGCCAAACTATCCAAACCAATCTTGTTAGGTATACTAGGGCATTTGAAACTCTTAAATTTGTCAATTTGTGAATTTCAATTTTTTTGGTGTTACTATTCATCATTGGTCAACAAAAATGTTGACTTTTAGAATAAAAATGTGTACATCAACTTTGGCACTCCCAACATACCACATTTGGTGTTTAAAACTTGTTGGCATTAAGTGTTTTTGCCATTCCAAAGTGTAACTCAACACAAACAGATTTTTCAATTTTGGTGAGTCAAATTCACTGTTCCATTGGACACTGTTACTGTTGGAATTTGAGGAAATGTAAAACATGAAAGTTGTTCCTTATTTTGTCTAGTTGAATTTCTTTTTTTGAATCACTCCATTTGGAGTTTTGTAGCTCCAGATATGGCTCAAAAACCCAAGCTGTCCGGATATGCATTCTGCAGAAATTTACCATATCTACAGTGCATGAACAGTAACTTGAGTCACTTGGTTGAATGGGTTCTGGCCATAATTTTGGGTAGGTTCCTTCATGAAAGTTGTTTGTCTATGTCTTAACTTTTTGCTGTAAAAATTTCAGGCCAATTGACCAAATCTACAGTGAGTTATGGCCAAATGAACAGTTACTGTTCATTTGGCAAATTCTACAGAATTCAGTGCAGGGCATCCGGATTGTGGCTGAGTTTTGACCCTTTTTCTTTGGTCTTTTGGGCATGGTTTCTTCAGCAAAAATGTGCCATTATAAGCCTAGTTTCATGTCCAATTGGCCAAAAACCAATTGGACTACCACTGCCCAAGTTATGGCAGTGCAAATGGACTGAATTTTTAGTCCCTATGCTGCTGTCCTAGGCAGCCTGCAATCCTCACTTTGCAATCTCATTTTTCTGTCCCATTTATGGTCAACACATCTAAAATGGTCACTAATTGACCATTACAATGTGCCCTAACAATTTCCTAAGCCAAGTCACACTTTCACCTTTCCAAACCCTAATTTCCATATGAATTTTTACAACATGCTTTAATTAACTATCTCATTCCATAATCACATGCATACATGGTTTAATCTTGATCTCTAGTCCACTTTAAGTCCATCAAAACACTCATTCCTTTTTATTCAATAGGGCTACCGAAGCCTAGGGCATGGATAGACATAGATTTCATTCATTTTAGTCACAAATTCCTACTTATTCCAAGTCTCTAACATAGAATTTAAAAAGCTTTAGATGTATATATGCACTAACCTTGTTTGGGCAGAATTTTCCCAAGCAATTCCTTCACTTTCTTGGCTTTTCTTGGCTGCCAAAGGCTTTAGCAAGGTGCTAGGGCAAGTTTTAGTGAAGCTAGGTTAGGATTTTATGGTGAGACAAGGTAGGAAATCAAGCTTGCTTGGTTGAGCTCCAATGGAGGGTGGAAGGGAAGGGTTCACGTTTTTGGTGGAGAAGAAGGAGAAGAAGAGCAACTGGTTTTTAATTCCTTTAGCCCATTTTTAGTCTCTTTTATTGGTTAATTAATTGGTTATTTTATTGTGATTGGAGGAAATTTTTAAATGACATCATAATTTGTCATAATTTGCTTTTTATTTCATTTTTCTTTTCTTTTCTTTTCTACCACATTTCAATTTAATTTTTAGCAATATTTATTCATATTTTGAGTCATAATAATTATTTATTTAACTGGATAAGTCGGCCAAAATTCACCTCTGAAGGCGAAATGACCAAAATGCCCTTCGTTTGGCTTAACGGGTCAAAATTGGCTGTACCGATTGAAAAATTTTTCTAGGTATTTTCTTGGCATTCTAATGCCATGGGAACCTCAATTACCCTTCTCTGGAGTCCCAAAAATTATTTTATAATTTTTCCCCTGGGTCTAGGGCTCCTCGTTTGCGAACGCAACTTCCCTCCGATTACCCATCGCTAGAACTACTCGTTTAACTTGATTGTATTTTATTTCTAAAATTTTTACTAAATTTTTCTTGTTAATATTTGAGTTAATTATGGTTCTGACTTTAGTTTGAATATTTTTAGGACATTCTAGGCTGACCAGACCGATCACCAGGCAGTAGGATGTACGGAGTGGGTATCGGGAGGGTGTTACACCTCGTCCCCTCTAATTTAAATTTCGTCCTCGAAATTTACCTGATACAAACAGTTGAGGGAACTGTTGCCTCATCGTCTCTTCACTTTCCCAAGTTGCCTCCTCGGTGTTGTGGTGCCTCCATAGCACTTTCACCAATGGAATTTGCTTGTTTCTCAACTCTCTCACTTCCCGAGCCAAGATCCGTAGAGGTTCTTCTTCGTATGTCAAATCCGGCTGTATTTCAATTTCTTCTCTGGAGATGACATGTGAAGGATCTGAGCGGTATCTTCTGAGCATGGACACGTGGAACACATTATGGATCTTGTCCAGCTCTGGTGGTAAAGCTAGCCTATAGGCCACTGGACCCACACGTTCAATGACTTCATAGGGGCCAATGAACCTAGGGCTCAACTTACCTTTTCTTCCAAACCTCAACACTTTCTTCCATGGTGACACCTTGAGGAATACTTTGTCGCCAACCACATATTCTATTTCTTTTCTCTTCAGGTCGGCATAAGATTTACATGCATGCGAGGCAATCTTTAAGTTGGCTTTGATTGATTTCACCTTCTCCTCAGCCTGTTTCACCAGGTCTGGCCCTACCAGTTTGTCTTCGCCTAATTCAGTCTAGCACACTGGAGTTTTACATTTTCTCCCATACAGTGCTTCATACGGGGCCATTTGAATACTAGCTTGGTAGCTATTGTTGTATGCAAATTCTGCCAGTGGGAGGTATCTATCCCAGCTTCCCTCAAACTCAATGACACAACTCCTCAGCATATCCTCAAGGACCTGACAAGTATTTCACGTTATTGTTATCATTTCAATTCAATATTTGTATCAATTTCATTGGTTTCAATTGTTTACCTGGATTACTCTTTCAGATTGCCCATCCGTCGAGGATGGAAAGTCATCTTTGAAATGGAGTTGTGTACCCAAGGATTCATGCAACTTCTTCCAAAATCTCGATGTAAACCTTGGGTCTCGATCGGATATGATGGAAAGTGGAATTCCATGCGATCTAACTATCTCACCGATATACAATTACGCTAATCTCTCTAGTGAGTAGTCGGTCCTAATCGGCGAGAAAGTGTCTTGACTTTGTCAATCTATCAACTATCACCCATCTTTGCATCATGTTTCTTAGGGTGAGAGGTAGACCACTTACAAAATCCATGGTGACCGATCCCATTTCCATTCGGTATGCGTATAGGCTGTAGCAAACCTGATGGAACTTGATGTTCTGCCTTGACTTGCTGACATGTCAAGCATTTAGTCACATAGTCAGCTATGTCTTTCTTCATACCAGGCCACCAATACTGAAGCTTCAGATCATGATACATCTTTGTACTTCCTGGGTGCATAGCATATACACTAGTGTGTGCCTCTTTTAGAATATTGGCCTTCAATTCCCCATCATCTGGTACACACAGTCTTCCTTTGTAATACAGACACCCATCAGCTTTCACCCCATAGTCAGTTGCTTTTCCCTCTGGGATTTTGCTCATAATAGCCATTAGCTTCTCATCTACCTTCTGCCCATCTAAAATCTGCTGTAGCAGGTTTGGCCTCACTTGCAACTCAGCCAAGATAGCTCCATCACAAACTAAAGATAGACGGGCATTCAATGATCTCAAGGCTGTCATGGATTTTCTGCTCAAAGCATCAGCAACTACATTTGCCTTCCCAGGATGGTAATCAATTACACAGTCATAGTCCTTCAGGAACTCAATCCATCGCCTCTGTCTAAGGTTGAGCTCCTTTTGGGTTGGCAAATATTTTAGGCACTTGTGGTCTGTGTAAACGTAGCACTTTTCACCATACAAATAATGCCTCCATATCTTCAGTGCGAAGATAATTGCTGCAAGCTTAGATCATGGGTAGGGTAGTTCTGTTCATGTGGCCTTAGCTGTCTGGAAGCATAGGCGATCACTTTCCCCTCTTGCATCAATACACACCCTAACCCATTATGTGAGGCATCACTATAGACCACAAAGTCCTTTCCGGACACCGTGTTAACTGCTGGTGCCTGTCAACATAGCCTTCAATTTCTCAAAAGCTGGTCCGACACTTGTCATTCCAGTAAAATCTGACATTCTTGTGTAACAACTTGGTCATTGGAGCAGCTATTAGGGAAAATCCCTTCACAAATCTTCTGTAATACCCAGCTAGCCCCAAGAAACTTCTGACCTCAGTTGTATTTCTGGGAGGCTTCCATTCCATCACTGCTTCTATTTTCTTGGGATCCACCCTAATCCCATCAGCTGACACTATGTGTCTAAGGAATGCAATCTCATTCAACCAAAAGTCACACTTGGACAACTTAGCATACAGCTTCTTTTCTCTCAAGGTTTGCAGAACAATCCTCAAATGCTCATCATGATCTTCACTGGTCTTGGAATACACCAAAATATCATCAATAAAGACCACTACGAACCGATCTAAGTGTGGATGAAAGATACAGTTCATAAGGTCCATGAATGCCGCTGGTGCATTTGTTAGGCCAAAGGGCATCACCAGAAACTCATAATGCCCATACCAGGTCCTGAATGCAGTCTTGGGCACATCTACATCTTTCACCCTCAGCTGATGATACCACGATCCGAGATCAATCTGAGAGAGTACTCCTGCTCCGTTCTGCTGATCAAACAGTTCATCAATTCTAGGCAACTTTTAATTTTTCTTCACAGTCACTTTATTCACCTGCCGTTAATCAATACAAAGTCTCTAAGTCCCATCCTTCTTTTTCACGAACGACCTGGAGCTCCCCATGGTGACACCTTACTGGCGTATGAACCCTTATCTAGCAACTCTTGCAACCGAAGTTTTCAACTCCCTCAATTCCGTGGGTGCCATCCTATAAGGAGCAATGGAAATGGGTGCTGTACCCAGCAGTGTCTCAATAGCAAATTCGACTTCCCTTTCTGGTGGCAAACCAGGCAACTCTTCAGGAAATACTTCTGGGAAGTCTCTCACTGTGGGTATGTCACTCAAGTTTGGCTTAGCCTAGTATCCACCACATGTGCTAGGTAGGCTTCACGACCTTTTCTCATCATTCTTCTTGCAATGATGGGTGAGATGACATTGGACAGAAATCTGTCCTTTCCCTACAATCGTGATCTCATTACCCTCGGGGTTTTCAAAGAAATTCTCTTCAATTTGCAATCAACTATTGCCTGATGACGTGACAACCAGTCCATTCCCAAAATCACGTCAAACTCATGGAAGGGTAACTCAATCAAGTCTGCCAAGAATTCATACCCCTGAATCCTTAAAGGGCAACCCTTGTATACCTTGTTCACTACCACACTGTGACCCAATGGATTAGTGACCATAATGTCTTGGTCACTCTCCCCTACCAGTATCCCCCTTTCTACGGGTAGATTGATGCAGATGTATGAATGAGTGGATCCTGGATCCACCAATGCATGCACAGGTGTAGTGTAGAGGGAGAACGTACCCCTGATGACGTCCGGGGCATCTTGCTCCTCCTGAGCTCTCAGGGCATAATTTCTGGCAGGTGGTCTGTTATCTGGCCTCTCTGCTGGCTCAGATGTAGGCCTCGAGATGGTCCCACAACTTCGGATTTACCCGACCTTCTACCCCTTGGTGGTGCGGAGCAGTGCATCTACTTGTGTCGGGCACCAGTAGTAGTTCTGCGTGGCGGTTCCTCAATTGATGTTCTGTCAACACACATCTCAAGCAGGAACCAGTCACTCTCAACATTCCCCCTTGTGCCATTTCGATAGTGTGGACACGCGAGAAGATCTTTGGTGGTCCCTGAACCCCATCCACGGAGAGCGCCCGATGGTGTGGGTGACCTCTCCTAGGGGTGAAGCGTGGCACAGGCCCTGAGGTGACCACGACCACGTGGCTGACCCGAACTCGTGCGGGAGGACCCTTAAACTTCTTCCCAAATCCGAGGGTGGAACTAGGCGACTGGTCCCCTCTTCTCTTGTCTCTCTCCTTACAGTCCGCTCATTGATTCTCACTTTTTCAACCCTTATTGCGACTTCCACTAGCTTGCTAAATTCTGTGATTCCCAAGGCATTGAGCTGTATCTTGATATTGTCATTCAGTCCCTCTTCAAATCTCTTGCACCTGTCAGCTTCGTTAGGGACTATTTCCCTTCCATAGCGGCTTAACCGAACAAACTCCTTCTCATACTCGGCCCGCGACAAGCGTCTCTGCCTCAGGTTAATGAATTCCCTTCTTCTCTCTTCCAGGTATACAGTACCCACATATTTCTTCTTGAACTCAGAGAGGAAGAAGTCCCAAGTTACAGCTTCGGGCTGCACTTCACTGGACACAGTGTCCCACCATCCGTAGGCATCGTCTTGTAACAAGGATATAGCAGCTTCTAAGTTACGCTCTGGGTGCGATGGAGTTGTTTTAAGACTCTGCGTTCTGTTCAACCAATTCTCGGTATGTGAGTCATCTTCTCTCTTGCCATAGAAGTCCACGCTCCAAACTTCCTTAGCCTTTCGAGTGTGATTTACTGTGGAGTGGTGGTGGTAGTGGTGGTCTTGGCATTACCCGGCCATTTGTATGCGAAGAAGTCGGCCATTTGTTGGAACATGGCCTGTGGAGGCTGAGCAGGCTCTGCTTGAGCTGGTGGAGCAGATTCTCTCATGCCCCCAGTCTCAGCTGCTGCAGGTGGAGCATGACTCTCCACTTCCTCCTCAACGGCTCTCTGAGATGAAGGGTCCATATCCTATTCAAAATAAGAAAGATAAACAGATCTGCATTAGTGTCACCTCGACTCTTACAAATGCAATGCATGGTATGGGATCAATCTAGGCCCAGAAACGCCTAAACCGTGCTCTGATACCACTAAATGTGACACCCCTTACCCGTGTACAGTATACCCGAGTAAGTAATGCCACACGGTGTACTGGCACTCTCTAATATACCTTACTTAATTTGTGTCATGCTTTTGAAGTTAATTTATGAAATATGATTTGGTTTAACCATTTATCAAAAGTATTATTCATTTGAGGTTCCGAAGATTTTAAGGAAAATCCGGCGGAGTACCGGCTAAAAAAATGGAGAAAACAGTTCTTCGGAACCTGTTAAAAACACTTCCAATATACAATTTCATTCATACTCAACTCCAATATTATCAACAAAACTCAATATCAATATCTCAATAATTTGTCAATTTCAGGTCTCAACAACATTTTCATTTCTCAAAACATCCCTTTCTCAGGGTTCTCATATATAAACAACCATTAAATACTCAAATTAATACCATACATGACCATAAATCTTTATTATTTACATGAACCTCAAAATACATTACATAAATCCCAAATACATATGAGAAAATAAAAAGTTAATTACAAAATGACAAAATGACATCTAGTGTCCTACCAATGCACTGCAGGTGACGAGGTGACACGGACCTTAGCGAAGCTGCGGATGGACTCACCCAGTCTGTGGTCTACTGGGCTCGCGATCGGGATCTCCAGTACCTACGCGTGGCAAAAGCAACGCGCTAAGCAATAATGCTTAGTGGTGCAATAATATAATAAAAGAAAATAGCAAGAAAATAAATGTGTATAGAATGTGTATGCTTTCTTTGTTTGGTATTGATATATTCATTGTTTCATTTACGTTGTTCACTTTTATTCATTTGGTTGCCCCAAGTAACCTACACTAGATGACTGGACTGGATAACGGGTAAACTGGCACTGGGTACCTAGTACCTCGGGCCGTCACACCATCGGTCACATACGTATCTCCCGGTGTGCAACAGAACAGCTAACAAGCTGTAAATAATATCCGGCACAAGGCCAAGTCTCAATACAAAGTCAGAATGGCTAAAAGCCATGAAATCACAGAATGGCATTTTTGCCATGTGCAGTACTGCTAACTGAACCCTATTGGCATGCCAAACTATCCAAACCAATCTTGTTAGGTATACTAGGGCATTTGAAACTCTTAAATTTGTCAATTTGTGAATTTCAATTTTTTTTGGTGTTACTATTCATCATTGGTCAACAAAAATGTTGACTTTTAGAATAAAAATGTGTACATCAACTTTGGCACTCCCAACATACCACATTTGGTGTTTAAAACTTGTTGGCATTAAGTGTTTTTGCCATTCCAAAGTGTAACTCAACACAAACAGATTTTTCAATTTTGGTGAGTCAACTTCACTGTTCCATTGGACACTGTTACTGTTGGAATTTGAGGAAATGTAAAACATGAAAGTTGTTCCTTATTTTGTCTAGTTGAATTTCCTTTTTTGAATCACTCCATTTGGAGTTTTGTAGCTCCAGATATGGCTCAAAAACCCAAGCTGTCCGGATATGCATTCTGCAGAAATTTACCATATCTACAGTGCATGAACAGTAACTTGAGTCACTTGGTTGAATAGGTTCTGGCCATAAATTGGGGTAGGTTCCTTCATGAAAGTTGTTTGTCTATGTCTTAACTTGTCGCTGTAAAAATTTCAGGCCAATTGACCAAATCTACAGTGAGTTATGGCCAAATGAACAGTTACTGTTCATTTGGCAAATTCTGCAGAATTCAGTGCAGGGCATCCGGATTGTGGCTGAGTTTTGACCCTTTTGCTTTGGTCTTTTGGGCATGGTTTCTTCAGCAAAAATGTGCCATTATAAGCCTAGTTTCATGTCCAATTGGCCAAACACCAATTGGACTACCACTGCCCAAGTTATGGCAGTGCAAAGGGACTGAATTTTCAGTCCCTATGCTGCTGTCCTAGGCAGCCTGCAATCCTCACTTTGCAATCTCATTTTTCTGTCCCATTTATGGTCAACACATCTAAAATGGTCACTAATTGACCATTACAATGTGCCCTAACAATTTCCTAAGCCAAGTCACACTTTCACCTTTCCAAACCCTAATTTCCATATGAATTTTTACAACATGCTTTAATTAACTATCTCATTCCATAATCACATGCATACATGGTTTAATCTTGATCTCTAGTCCACTTTAAGTCCATCAAAACACTCATTTCTTTTTATTCAATAGGGCTGCCGAAACCTAGGGCATGGATAGACATAGATTTCATTCATTTTAGTCACAAATTCCTACTTATTCCAAGTCTCTAACATAGAATTTAAAAAGCTTTAGATGTATATATGCACTATCCTTGTTTGGGCAGAATTGCCCAAGCAATTCCTTCACTTTCTTGGCTTTTCTTGGCTGCCAAAGGCTTTAGCAAGGTGCTAGGGCAAGTTTTAGTGAAGCTAGGTTAGGATTTTATGGTGAGACAAGGTAGGAAATCAAGCTTGCTTGGTTGAGCTCCAATGGAGGGTGGAAGGGAAGGGTTCACGTTTTTGGTGGAGAAGAAGGAGAAGAAGAGCAGCTGGTTTTTAATTCCTTTAGCCCATTTTTAGTCTCTTTTATTGGTTAATTAATTGGTTATTTTATTGTGATTGGAGGAAATTTTTAAATGACATCATAATTTGTCATAATTTGCTTTTTATTTCATTTTTCTTTTCTTTTCTTTTCTACCACATTTCAATTTAATTTTTAGCAATATTTATTCATATTTTGAGTCATAATAATTATTTACTTAACTGGACAAGTCGGCCAAAATTCACCTCTGAAGGCGAAATGACCAAAATGCCCTCCGTTTGGCTTAAGCTGGTCAAAATTGGTCAGACTGATTGAAAAATTTTTCTAGGTATTTTCTTGGCATTCTAATGCCATGGGAACCTCAATTACCCTTCTCTGGAGTCCCAAAAATTATTTTATAATTTTTCCCCCGGGTCTAGGGCTCCTCGTTGCGAGAACCGCAACTTCCCTCCGGTTACCCATCGCTAGGGCACCGGCTCGTTTAACTTGATTGTATTTTATTTCTAAAATTTTTACTAAATTTTTCTTGTTAATATTTGAGTTAATTATGGTTCCTGACTTTAGTTTGAATATTTTTCCGGACATTCTAGCTGTCCGGACCGACACCGGTCACCAGAACAGTAGGATGTACGGAGTGGTTATCGGGAGGGTGTTACATACATAGTACAAGTATGAAAGCCGTATCAAACTCAAACTACCTATATACAAGATAACTGTGTTATCTCAGGTCTAAAGATTATATGCACTGACATGATTTATGAGAAAACATTGACGAGAGTAAACTCCATGTGCTTGTCATAAGTGTCACTAGTTCGGCCTACTTATCATTTATAAGTGCCTATCATGTTTGTTATATGGCATGAGACTCACCATTCCATCTTATTTATATCTCATATAAATAACTTGGGAACAAACATGAATACAATCTTTCTGGATAAGTCATGTCCTTATTATGAAGTATCCTCGATTGTGAACCTATTTATGATACTTCATGCTAGAAATTTTGTCACTCATATTCTTAACAACTTAAGAATAATATTTCTAACAAAATATCAATGGACCTTTTCTATTACACATAAATATATTATGTAAACAGAAAAGTGGAAATGCCTTTTATTAATAAAAATATGTACAAGATACATACTAAATGATATGCTCTAGGGCATACTACTAACATTTAATGGGTTACCGATAGACGAAGTACGGTAATTCATTAGGTGTACTACGGGAGCATGTTACATCTTACGAGGAGTAGGGTGTGACAATTTCAATAATTTTACACTGCCCAGGTAACCTATGATAGGCTGACTAAACTGGATAACGGGTCATTAGCATTGGATACCGCGGTGCCTTGGGCCATCATACCATGGGACGTGTAAGCTCAGTGCGTCAATCACGTATGCAGTCAGTATGGCAAAAAAGCCATGATAACATATCAGTATGGCTAAAAGCCATGATAACAAGTAATCGAGCATAAAAGCCATGAGTGCGGGCATAAAACCTTATGCAGTATTGCTAAAATAATACCCTATTGGTATGCCAATCTATCCAATCTGACACACGTGTCTAGGCAATACAAAGGCACATAATATCATTAAATGTTAATATATTGTGTTTTATGACTTTATTATTTCATGACAAATTTCAATTATAATTTATAACATTTCAATTCTATTATTAACAGAAGTATAAATTTTTAAAATACATTTCTACATAAATTTTGCCTTCATCATAATTCATATATTTATTTATTATATCATTTATGTTGATCACAATTCACAACAATGGTTCCCATAAACCATTGTACTCAAAGTACTTTTCCTTTCTACAATAATGAGAACTAATGTCTCATTCATACATTAACATGATCCATTTATTCATTACACTATTTATATAAATTATCATTCATATTTCAAATAATCTATGAACATTTCATGGATTTCAAATTTAACTAAAATTTTCTTAAATCCTAGAGTCACTCAACTTCAAAAATTTAAGTTCATTAATCACATTATCTATATTAACCATCCTAATAGTTTTTCTAATTTAGTATACCATTTCCTATACCATTGGGGTTACTATTCACTTGACCATTTCCCTTCAAAGGTTGACTTTCTTATACATAATTGTTACATAGGTTCTAACCACATGAAATTACCACATTTTGATTCACAAAAGTGTTGGCATTGGTTGCCAATCAATACTTCAAACCAATAGGAAATAAATAAAAAATTTCAGTTTTGGGTGCTAGAGTTTACTGTTCCATTAGGCAATTCTACAGTGAGAATTTGGCAAACTTTGCTTCATCAAAGTTGTTCCTTTATGTGTCTTCTTTAATTCCCTTTTTGAATCACTCCATTTGGAGTTTTGTAACTCAAGTTATGGCTATTTTACTATAACTAGCCGGATTGATCTATACCCAGAATTCTGGGCAGTCCTGGTTCTACCATATTTGGTAGCTCAACTTTGGCTAGCAATTTCATTTGGTTAAGTCTAGAATTTGAGTTTTTGTTCTACAATGAAAGTTGTTATAAATTGTTTAAGCTTTCTATTGATATAAAATTTAGGTCATTTGAACATTTCTACACTGAGTTATGGCCAAATGAACAAACACTATTCATTTGGTCAATTTATAGGACCAACAGGTTGGTTACCCGGATTTAGTCAATTTTTAGGATATTCAAAGTTTGTTTTCTGGGCAAGTTTCTCCATGAAAAATGTGGCTTAAGGTCTTAAATTTCATCTCCAATTGGCCTCACACCAATTGGAGCTGTCTAGCTCTACTTATGTTCATTTAAACACACTGGACTTATAGGTCCAGAATTCCCTACACAAGAATAACACTCCCAATACCTCCTTCCCACACTACTACCACCCACAATTCACATTCCATGCACTTCAGTTAGTCCACAATTGGTCTCAATATCAATAATTTATCAACATATCATTAAATTCCTAATTTTTATATCAAACCCTAGGTCCAATTCAAGATTTACACAACACATATCACATTAGGCATACTAATCAATTTCTAATTGATGTCTACACATCAAACACCAATTTTAAACCATTCAAATCCATCAAAAACCATCAAACCCTACATCCTATCATGGCTATTGAAAATTGATCCTTCAATTATTTATCATCTTCTTTCAATTTCATAAGAATTTAACCTAATTCACTACACTAACAATAATCAAAGAAGGAAAGAAGTGTGGATATGGCACTAACCCCTTTGGAACCAAGTTTGGGTCTTGTAAAACTTCAATTTTTCTTCAAATTTCTACTGCCTAAAGCTTCTTAAAGGTACAAGGTTAATTTTTTGTGAAGAAAGCTAGGGTTTTTATGGTAGAATTGCATGGAATATAAAGCTTTGAGAAAGCTTTAATGGTGGAAAAGGTTTAGAGAATTTCGGCCAACTGAAAGAAGGGAGGAAGAAAACTGATTTTTTGTCCAATTTTTCCCTTTTTAATTGTTTTAATGTGTGCTTGTCAAATTCTAATTGTTGGGAAAATTTAATTGCATTATGCTTACTTAAGCATGATGTCATATTTAAGCATTTACTTTTATTTTTCTTTTTCTTTGTTTTCTACTCACTTTCAATTTAATTTTCATCACTTTTTCTTCATATTTTATGATATATAATTTATTTACTTAATTGGACAAGTTGGTAAAAAATCATCTCTAAAGACAAAATGACCAAAATGCCCCCCTGTTTGGCTTAAGGAGCCAAAACTGTCTATACCGATCTTAAAAATTCACCTAACCTTTTCTTGGCATTCTAATGCTACCTAGGGCACTGTAACTCTTCTCTGGCATTCTAGAAATTATTTCACTAGGTTTCCCTCGGGTTTAGGGTTACTAGCTATTTTTATAACAACTTTCCGTTGGGTCACCCATCGCCGAGACACTAGCTCATTTAACTTTATTGTATTTCACTTCTAAAATTTTTCTTTGATTTTTTATTACCATTATTTGGGTTATTTATGACTCCTTACTCTAGTTTACATATAGTTCCAGATATTCTGACTGTTCGGATGTAACACCCCTAAGCTCGGTAGTGCGTTCTACTATTCCGGTGACCAGTGTTGTCCGGACAGCTAGAATGCCTAGAACTACACTTCGATATGAGTGAGGAGAAATTAAATAATGAAATACAAGAAAAGAAAATACAAGAAAAATAAAGGAAAAATAATAGTAAAGAAATGCAACTAAGTTAAGCGAGCCGAGAATCCTAGCAATGGGTGACCACATCGGGAAGTCACGGCGTGGACCGTTGACTAATACTGGACATGAGGAACCACGGAAAATATTTTTTAAGACTTAAAGAGACACCTATTGAAGTATAAATATCATTAGAAATATTAAATAAAAATTAAATAATTAGTACAAAGAAAAGTGAGAAATCGAAAAACGGACAAAACCCGGTGTTACCAAAAAATCGGGAATGCAACCCGAACAGGGGCATTGTGGTAATTTGATACCCCGAGTTGTCTTTTGAACTAAATTTTCATTGAAAACACATGATATTATATTTGGAAAATGTCATGAAAAATTAAATTAGTGGTACCTAATGTAAATAGCAAAAATGGGAAGCTTAATGTGGGAAAATAAAATCTTTGATTAAACTAATGTTATTTCTACATTAGTGGACCACTAACACCTTGTAAATCAATTAAAAACCTGTCATCTTCCACTAACTTCTGCACAACCATCTTCTTCCTCAAACTTTCCCATGGCCAAGCCAAAAAGCTCCCAAATTCTCCCATGGCCGTCCAAGCTCCAACCTCCATGCGTCCATGATCCAAGCTCCCAATGGTTAAGGTTTCTTCATTAAACTTGACCACCACACCATGGGCAGTAGATAGGCAGCAAGAAGACCAAGTTTTGGAGAGGTTTTGAAGAGTTTCCAAAGTGGTAAGTTTGAGTTTTTGGTTAGTGCTTCATTAAAGTTAGTAAGGAGGTTATGGGTACTTGAATTGTGAGAAGAATTTTGGAGTTTGATGTTCTAATGGTGATGTTTATTTTTGGTGGCCATGAAAACTCTTTAAGGGAAGTTTATTTTTGCTTGTAAATGGTGAATTAAATAATTGATTAAATGTATATTGTGTAGGAAATTGTTTGAGTAATGTATACTTAGTATATGTAAATGTAAAATGAGATTTAAAGCTTGGAAAGTAATGGAATGTAAGTGTACCATTGTGGCAGTTTGCTAACTCTTGAGGAATGCTGGAATTCATGCTTGGTTTATGGAATAATGATGTTAATTTGTGATAGGAGTTATGATAGTTTGAGTGCATGTATGATGATGTGAAGTTGGGCATGTAAATGGGCATGAATTGGTGATTGAATTATTGTAAATTGAGTTGGACAAATTCTGCACTTGTTGGTGCACATTGAATGTAATTGTAAGCTACCAAAATGACCTATAATATGTTATAAATTATGTTTAGGTTGTGGTACAACCAGAATTGGTTTGAAGGTTAAGTTTGGTGAGTGTTAAAAGTGATGCTTGATGTGTATGCAAGAATTTCAATAAGGCAGTTTGAGTTTTAGGCCTATAACTTTAAGTGTGTGGCTCCAATTGGTATGAGACAAATTGGAGGTGAAACCAGGCACAAAATATGCCAACTTTCATGAAGAAAGTTTGGCAAAATTCTGCTTGCAAGGTAGCTTGAAAAATGACCAAATCCGGATTAAGTGCAAATGAGGCCTGAAAATTGACCATTTGGGTAGCAGTTAGTTTTTAGGCCATAACTCACTCAAAACAGGTCCAATTGACCTGAAATTTTAACCATGAATAGTTAAGACTCATATCTACAAGTCTTATGAAGACACCAAAGCCCAGAAATTACCATAAGTAAGTCAAACAGCTTGCACAAGTTCGGGTCCAAAAACTGGCCGAACCAAAGTTGACCAAAATTGACCTAAAATGACCAAACTTGATGCCATTTGACCAGCAATAGTAAAATGGCCATAACTTGGCCTACATAACTCAGAATGACCTGAAATTTTGCCCCACGTTCCATAAGACATAGATCTACAAGTTTGTAGTTTTGACCCAAACCCGAAAATGGAGGGAACTAGGTCGTCCGGCTAGGTCAAACTAGTATCCCGGAATCCAGCAAGTTGCAATAAAATGCACTAAACAAAGATGAAATTGGTAACATGTACCAACCCTAAAAGACTATCGAATGTAACATATTAGTAACACTAAAACCTAAATTACCTAGAATGTACCAAGGGTCGACATAGTAGGTTGACTAAGCGAATAAATGAATTCAGTAAATTAATTATCAAGCATTATCGTTAGAGACAGTTTAAATGAGTACTGAAACACTTCAAATTGTGTTTCTCAGTTAGCAAAGACTCAGGGAGGGGAAGGAAACACTGAGTCAGAGCCAAGAGACAGTTATCAGAGGTTTATGCACAATAATTAATTCTTTTGAATTTTTTAATTGGAATAAATTATGATTATTTATATTGTTTAAAATTGTGTTTGTGCACAATAAGTATTTCTTTTGAATTTTTCAATTGAAATAAATTACGATTATTTATATGTTATTGTTTTAAATTGTGTTTGTGCACAATAATTTTGACTTCTCATTTTCTACCTAAAAAATTTAATTCAACATTATAGTTTTAAGTTGTGTCCGTGCACAATACTTTATATTCACTGCTTTTACTAGCAAATTTATGTGGAGAAATGAGTTATGAATAAGTTTTGATTGCTTTGGTTTCGGGAATATTATTTGGAACTTATTGTGTTGCCAACTTTGCAAATGGAAATTTTGAGATAAAATGTGATTTATGGTTTGTATGAAATATTGTGATTTGAAATTGTTTTGATTTACACTTGGCATGACACTGTTACTATGTTCCTCCTCCATTTATGGGGTGAGTGTGATATATTCCTCCCTCTTTGACTTATCAGTCTGGGGTGAGTGTGATTATGTTCCTCCCTCTTTCACTTCCCAGTCTAAGGTGAGTGTGGATGAGTACTCATTATTCAGCTAGCTTCCTCCCTCATTGATTTCGATTATTGGGGTGAGTGTGTTTTGTCGTGGTGTACAACACGGCATGTGTGGAAAAATTGTGTCATGGCCTAAATTATGTTATCGATTGGCAACATTATATTATTCAGTTATTTGATCGAATTGTGTTATTGATTTGCACAACGGTATTATTCAGTTATTTGATTGAATTGTGTTATTGATTTGCAAAACGGTATTATTCAGTTATTTGATCGAATTTTGTTATTGATTTGCAAAATGGTATTATTCAATTACTTGATCAAATTTGTGTTAGGTGAATTTTGTAAATTGTGAAATGGAATTATGAATCATTTGATTTGTGAACTGTCAATAAAAGATTTATATATCGCATTTCAAATTGTTATTGTCCACCACTGAGTAAATTTTACTCAGCGATAGCTTTTCATCATTGTCGCAGTGTACAGATCGACAGTATGAGACTAGGCTACTAGTTCATTCAGCGAGAAATCATCGGGTATATTGAGTATACCATATTTTGCATTTTATATTGTAATGAATGTTCACTGTATGTATATAGTGTTCTTGGTTTTGAGCAGTTGTAAATTAAAATTGTATATTAAAGTTGTAAAATAAATTATGAGTTATTTGGACTTGTAAAAATTGTATTATATTTCTTGTATCTCAGTCTTTGAAAAATTATTGTGGATTTGTGTTGAATTATGCTAGAGTTTGAGATTGAGAAAAATATTGAAGTGCTTTTTACAGGTTTTTGAAGAACCGTTTTATCCAAATTACGGAGGGCACTCTGCCAAAATTTTTTACAGAAATTACTAATAGTCTAAATGTGTTAGTTAATTCACCTTAGTTCAAAAAGGTTTTTAACACCTGTAAATAGTGCTCACCACTGTAAAAGAAGTAAGAAAAGTTTTTGAAAATCCCTTGTAGTGTATTTAATGGGTTATCAGTAGGCGAAGTTGGTAATTCATTAGGTATACTACGGGATCATGTTATACCTTACAGAGGGGTAGGGTGTGACATGTTTTAGTTGTATCAGAGCTAGTTTTTTTTAAATTCTATTTTCACATGTTACTTGAATATTCTTTCTTCATAGTACAACTGCTCAACATCATTGTCTGATAAATACAGTATATTACATTATAAATATGTACTAACGGGAGGAAATCTCCTTGTGTTATTTGTTTAGGAGGTCTAAGATCCTCGCATTGACTATGGAAGAGGGTGATCATTCAGTCGATCAATCTATAGAGGCTGAGGTGCAAGGGGATGCCCCAGCCCTACATAATGTCAGTGGTTCAAGAAGACCACATAGCATCAGCTTCCTGCTTAGTTCGGCCAACAGATGGTCGCAATGTTCCAACAAATGGTCGGTAATATGCCTACTCAAGTCCCAATACGCATACACTGGTACAACCACGTCTTCATGAGGCAAGATGACAATTTGATGAAATATGGGGCTACAGAGTTCAAGGGGGATAGATCCTCTAGAGGCCGAGCAGTGGTTAGAGAGGATGGATAGGGTATTCAAGAAAGCGCATTGCAGAGGAGCTCGATTTGAGTACTCGATCTTTGCTCTGGGGATGCTTATGATCGTGGAAAACCATTCCCCACGGTTTGGTAGAACTGCAGTGCTAACACAGAGTGACTTTCTCAGGAATTCGGACAAAAATATGTCCTCGATGCTTATGTAGATCGAAGCGCAAGAGTTCCTAAGTCGAAATAGGGAGTAGATCGGTGGCTGAATATGAAAGGGAATTTTTCCACTGAGCCATTATGCAAGAAGTCTACTTTCTACCAAGAGGAGAGATGTAAGAGGTTTGAAACCGCTGAAGCCTAGTATCAGAGTACAAGTGGTCGGATTCAAACCTAACAAATTCTCTGAACTTATATCTCAAGCACTAGAATTAGAAAGAATTGAATCAAGCAACCGAGAAAAGAAATCAGAGAAGACAGAAAAAGAGGGAAAGTCAGTAGAACAGAGTTTTAGTGGTCTTACTAGAAAGAGGAAAAACTTTGGGGGATACAATAGAGATAGTAAGAAGTCCGTTAGAGATAGATCTTCTGGACAGAAACCACCTTGATCCGATCAGCAAACTCAACAGAAACCCAGGAATGAGCTGTCAGATCGACTTTGTGAAACTTGTGGTAAACCACATAGTGGGGTATGTTATAAAGCTGTAGGAGCATGTTTTAACTATGGAGAGACTGGCCATTTTGCTAGGGATTGTGTAAATCCAGGTCATTCTGGATCATTTACTACACCAAAGGGATCAACCCAAGTTTCTACCCCAAAGAGTTCACCATCAGTTAGTAGAGGTAGAGGTAGAGGTAGGGGCAGTACACCTAGAAGTCAAAGTACTGTGAATCAGCTAGAACAAGGTGATGCATCAGTTGGAGTATACGCTATACGGCAGAGAGAAGAGGCTGAGACTTTTGACATTATTGCTGGTACTTTCTCAATTAGCAACTAAGATATATATATGTATTGTTTGACCTGGGGTCTGCATACTTTTATGTTAGTGTTAGAACTATATGTTCCATTGTTATTCCTTTACAGGGGAATAAATTTTGATGCATTAGTGATTAGCCCTTTAAAATAAGGATTGTGATAATAAGTGAAATTAGTTTTGAAAGAGTTTATTGGCGAAAAGTATTTTCTAACACACCATAAATTATAAAGCTAATTGGCGAGCCTACTTAATGTAAGGCAAGAGGACGTAAAAGTAAGATGCAGTAATGGAAGTGCTCTAGATGAGGGCAAGGATGTCACTGTTAGTAATTGTTAATGGATATTGTAATCATAATAAGTTCGGGATATTAGTGAATTCGAAAAGGATAAAAGATAGGGAAATTTGATCTATTGGGATGTATCGTAGTAACTATGCAATGTTCTTGATGTTTATACTGTAAGCTGCAGATTACAGTACTGACTTGAGATTATTGTGTAGAGCTATGTACTATCCGATAGTACACCTAGATAAGAATAGTTGCCAACGACATCTATTTTGGTATAGTTATGCCATGACAGAATTTAATTGTTAGAAATAAGTTTGAAAATCCTACTTAGGGATCTAAAACTCAAAAGTTAGAATATCGAAAGGTTATAGTTCAGTACAAAAGGAAGTAAGTTATAGAATATTGACAGATAAAAAGAGTTATGGAAGTAGAGATTTGAACAGTTGAATCATATATAACAAAGAAATATTACGAATGTGAGGAAGACTATGGACTAGAATGGTCAAAGGACCAATGACTAGATGAATGATTCTAACATGACCTCAAGGGTCATTCAAGAAGGAACATGAATCGAAATATTAGACAGGACAATAGTAAGAGGAGATTAGTGTTATACAAACAAATTAAACGTTGTATTAGATTGTTAAAAGTCTTATACAAATTTAAGGAAAAGAAGATTATACGATCGTATAGAAAGGAGAAAATAAACGTATCATTATTGTAAGATGGCTATTGGGAAAAATTTCGTGGACGAAATTATTTTAAGGGGGGGAGAATTGTAACACCCCTAAGCTCGGTAGTGTGTTCTACTGTTCCGGTGACCAGTGTTGTCCGGACAGCTAGAATGCCTAGAACTACACTTCGATATGAGTGAGGAGACATTAAATAATGAAATACAAGAAAAGAAAATACAAGAAAAATAAAGGAAAAATAATAGTAAAGAAATGCAACTAAGTTAAGCGAGCCGAGAACCCTAGCGATGGGTGACTGCATCGGGAAGTCACGGCGTGGACCGTTGACTAGCCCTGGACCGCAGGGAACCCTGGAAAATATTTTTTAAGACTTAAAGAGACACCTATTGAAGTATAAATATCATTAGAAATATTAAATAAAATTAAATAATTAGTACAAAGAAAAGTGAGAAATCGAAAAACGGACAAAACCCAGTGTTACCGAAAAATCGGGAATGCAATCCGAACAGGGCATTGTGGTCATTTGACACCCCGAGTTGTCTTTTGACCTAAATTTCCATTGAAAACACATGATATTATATTTGGAAAATGTCATGAAAAATTAAATTAGTGGTACCTAATGTAAATAGCAAAAATGGGAAGCTTAATGTGGGAAAATAAAATCTTTGATTAAACTAATGTTATTTCTACATTAGTGGACCACTAACACTTTGTAAATCAATTAAAAACCTGTCATCTTCCACTAACTTCTGCACAGCCATCTTCTTCCTCAAACTTTCCCATGGCCAAGCCAAAAAGCTCCCAAATTCTCCCATGGCCGTCCAAGCTCCAACCTCCATGCGTCCATGATCCAAGCTCCCAATGGTTAAGGTTTCTTCATTAAACTTGACCACCACACCATGGGCAGTAGATAGGCAGCAAGAAGACCAAGTTTTGGAGAGGTTTTGAAGAGTTTTCAAAGTGGTAAGTTTGAGTTTTTGGTTAGTGCTTCATTAAAGTTAGTAAGGAGGTTATGGGTACTTGAATTGTGAGAAGAATTTTGGAGTTTGATGTTCTAATGGTGATATTTATTTTTGGCAGCCATGAAAACTCTTTAAGGGAAGTTTATTTTTGCTTGAAAATGGTGAATTAAACGATTGATTAAATGTATATTGTATAGGAAATTGTTTGGGTAATGTATACGTAGTATATGTAAATGTAAAATGAGATTTAAAGCTTGGAAAGTAATAGAATGTAAGTGTACCATTGTGGCAGTTTGCTAACTCTTGAGGAATGCTGGAATTCATGCTTGGTTTATGGAATAATGATGTTAATTTTTGATAGGAGTTATGACAGTTTGAGTGCATGTATGATGATGTGAAGTTGGGCATGTAAATGGGCATGAATTGGTGATTGAATTATTGTAAATTGAGTTGGACAAATTCTGCACTTGTTGGTGCACATTGAATGTAATTGTAAGCTGCCAAAATGACCTATAATATGTTATAAATTATGTTTAGGTTGTGGTACAACCAGAATTGGTTTGAAGGTTAAGTTTGGTGAGTGTTAAAAGTGATGCTTGATGTGTATGCAAGAATTTCAATAAGGCAGTTTGAGTTTTAGGCCTATAACTTTAAGTGTGTGGCTCCAATTGGTATGAGACCAATTGGAGGTGAAACCAGGCACAAAATATGCCAACTTTCATGTAAGAAATCTTGCCAAAATTCTGCTTGCAAGGTAGCTTGAAAAATGACCAAATCCGGATTAAGTGTAAATGAGGCCTGAAAATTGACCATTTGGGCAGCAGTTAGTGTTTAGGCCATAACTCACTCAAAACAGGTCCAATTGACCTGAAATTTTAACCATGAATAGTTAAGACCCATATCTACAAGTCTTATGAAGACACCAAAGCCCAGAAATGAATATAAGCAAGTCAAGCAGCTTGCACAAGTTCGGGTCCAAAAACTGGCCGAACCAAAGTTGACCAAAATTGACCTAAAATGACCAAACTTGATGCCATTTGACCAGCAATAGTAAAATGACCATAACTTGGTCTACATAACTCAGAATGACCTGAAATTTTGCCCCGCGTTCCATAAGACATAGATCTACAAGTTTGTAGTTTTGACCAAAACCCGAAAACCGAAGGAACTAGGTCGTCCGGCTAGGTCAAACTAGTATCCCGGAATCCAGCAAGTTGCAATAAAATGCACTAAACAAAGAAATGAAATTGGTAACATGTACCAACGCTAAAAGACTATCGAATGTGACATTTAGTAACACTAAAACCTAAATTACCTAGAATGTACCAAGGGTCGACATAGTAGGTTGACTAAGCAAATAAATGAATTTAGTGAATTAATTATCAAGCATTATCATTAGAGACAGTTTAAATGAGTACTGAAACACTTCAAATTGTGTTTCTCAGTTAGCAAAGACTCAGGGAGGGGAAGGAAACACTGAGTCAGAGCCAAGAGACAGTTATCAGAGGTTTGTGCACAATAATTAATTCTTTTGAATTTTTCAATTGGAATAAATTATGATTATTTGTATTGTTTTAAATTGTGTTTGTGCACAATAAGTATTTCTTTTGAATTTTTCAATTGAAATAAATTACGATTATTTATATATTATTGTTTTAAATTGTGTTTGTGCACAATAATTTTGACTTCTCATTTTCTACCTAAAAAATTTAATTCAACATTATAGTTTTAAGTTGTGTCCGTGCACAATACTTTATATTCACTGCTTTTACTAGCAAATTTATGTGGAGAAATGAGTTATGAATAAGTTTTGATTGCTTTGGTTTCGGGAATATTATTTGGAACTTATTGTGTTGCCAACTTTGCAAATGGAAATTTTGAGATAAAATGTGATTTATGGTTCGTATGAAATATTGTGATTTGAAATTGTTTTGGTTTACACTTGGCATGACACTGTTACTATGTTCCTCCTCCATTTATGGGGTGAGTGTGATATATTCCTCCCTCTTTGACTTATCAGTCTGGGTGAGTGTGATTATGTTCCTCCCTCTTTCACTTCCCAGTCTGAGGTGAGTGTGGATGAGTACTCATTATTCAGCTGGCTTCCTCCCTCATTGATTTCGATTATTGGGGTGAGTGTGTCTTGTCGTGGTGTACAACACGGCATGTGTGGAAAATTTGTGTCATAGCCTAAATTATGTTATCGATTGGCAACATTGTATTATTCAGTTATTTGATCGAATTGTGTTATTGATTTGCACAACGGTATTATTTAGTTATTTGATCGGATTGTGTTATTGATTTGCAAAACGGTATTATTCAGTTATTTGATCGAATTATGTTATTGATTTGCAAAACAATATTATTCAATTACTTGATCAAATTTGTGTTAGGTGAATTTTGTAAATTGTGAAATAAAATTGTGAATCATTTGATTTGTGAACTGTCAATAAAAGATTTATATATCGCATTTCAAATTGTTATTGTGCACCACTGAGTAAATTTTACTCAGCGATAGCTTTTCATTCTTTGTCGCGCAGTAGACAGATCGACAGTAAGGTAAGACTAGGCTGCTAGTACATTCAGCGAGAAATCATCGGGTATATTGAGTATACCATATTCTGCATTTTATATTGTAATGAATGTTCACTGTATGTATATAGTGTTCTTGGTTTTGAGCAGTTGTAAATTAAAATTGTACATTAAAGTTGTAAAATAAATTATGAGTTATTTGGACTTGTAAAAATTGTATTATATTTCTTGTATCTCAGTCTTTGAAAAATTATTATGGATTTGTGTTGAATTATGCTAGAGTTTGAGATTGAGAAAAATATTGAAGTGCTTTTTACAGGTTTTTGAAGAACTGTTTTATCCAAATTACGGATGCCAAAATTTTTTTATAGAAATTACTAATAGTCTAAATGTGTTAGTTAATTCACCTCAATTCAAAAAGGTTTTTAACACCTGTAAATAGTGCTCACCACTGTAAAAGAAGTAGGAAAAGTTTTTGAAAATCCCTTGTAGTGTATTTAATGGGTTATCAGTAGGCAAAGTTGGTAATTCATTAGGTATAGTACGGGATCATGTTATGCCTTACAGAGGGGTAGGGTGTGACATCGGATCAACAATAATCACCAGAACAGTCGAATGCACGGACTAGCTAAAGTGAGGGTGTTATAATTCTAATCAGAATTGTTGACCTAACTTGTCTAGCAAATTGGTTGGGTTAGATTTAGAATTTGGACTCATAATCGTCATAAGAAATGTTCTACTATATCTAAGCTTTCCACAGGTTCAAAAATCAGGTCATTTAAAGCTTTCTTCAATGAGTTATGCCTAATGGACCAAACACTGTTCATTTGGTCATATCTGCCCATGTCCAGGACACCAATTTTGGATTCAAACAAATTTTAGACCAAATTATGGTTAGTTTTTAGGCAAGATTTTTCCATGAAAAATGTGGCTTTAGGTTTTAAATTTCATCTCTAATTAGCCTCACACCAATTGGAGCTATGTAGCTCAAATTATACTCAATCAAAACTACTGGACTCAAGGGTCAAGAATTCAGCACACAAGCAACACTTCTAATTCCTTATTTCATCTCAACTAACAAAATCAATTCATCATCAAAACTCATAAATTGGTCATTATTTAGCATCAACAACATCAATTGTGCCTCATAGCACCAAAATCCCTAATTATCTTAAACCCTAACTTCCACAATCTAAGATTTCATACCACATATGCAATTTAACGTATAAACCTTATATTTCATCTTACCTAAGTTAGGATTCAAATTTAAATTCAATTAAACACCTCAACTCCTCTTTCTACCATGGCTGGCCGAAGTTCCACTGTCACACCCTACCCCTCTATAAGGCATAACATGATCCCGTAGTATACCTAATGAATTACAAACTTCGTCTACTGATAACCCATTAAATACACAACAAGGGATTTTAAACCTTTTCTTACTTCATTTTAGAGTGGTGAACACTATTTACAAGTGTTAAAAAAATTTTTGAACTGAAATGAAGCAGCTAACACATTTAAAGAATTAACAATTTCTGCAAAAATTTTGGCAGAGTGCCATCTGTATTTTGAATAAAGCAGTTCTTCAAAAACCTGTAAAAAGCACTTCCTATATTTTGTTCAATCCCCAAACTCCAATATCCAATCAACATAATAAGTTTCTCAACATTTTTCAACTCAAATCCACAATAATTTTTCAGTGTTTTCAAAAGCTGAGATAAAAGAAATAAGTTACAATATTTTTACAAGCCAAAATATTTTACAAATTTAGTTTACAACTTCAATGTACAATTTTTAATTTACAACTGCTCAAAACCAAGAACACTATATACATACAGTGAACATACATTACAATACAAAATGCAAAATATGGTATACTCAATATACCTGATTATCTCTCAGTGTAGTACCAGTAGCCTAATCTGTTGCCCTGTCAGTCTGTCTACCTGCGATAGCAATGAAACGCTATCGCTGAGCCAATGTCTCAGTGGTGCACAACATTAACACAATGTAACTTTAAATCACAAATCATAAGTCATATAAATAGTGGATACTTAAAACATAGTTAAATTCAAAAGACAGTGAATGTAAATAAGAATTTAAACTCCATTTCACAATATCACAATGAATATCAATAAATCACACACACACAGCTTAATCATGTTGCCAAAGTTCAAGTCATCCCAAAAGCCGATGGCTAGTGAGGAATTCAATTCATCCCAAAAGTCGATGGCTAGTGAGGAATAACATAGCTAGCTAGCAAAAATATGAGTACTCATTCCATTCGTCCTCAATAGGCACACACCTCAACACTTCAGCCAGAGAGGGAATTCAAAGTCAATTCATCCCAAGAGCCGATGGCTAGTGAGGAATAACATAGCTAGCTAGCAATAATATGAGTACTCATTCTATTCATCCTCAACAGGCACAGACCTCAACACTTCAGCTAGAGAGGGAATTCAAAGTCAATTCGTCCCACTAGACAAGCTAGCGAGGAATTCAATCAATATACATGATAGCTATGGTTTCAAACCATTTACAATGTTTTCAATCAATAAGTATCCATCAAATATCATTCAAACAAATTTTCACAATTTAAACAATCACAGACAAATTGTCATAATTCATTTCAATTGAAAAATTCAAAAGAAATAACTGTTGTGCACAAACCTCTGATAAATGTCTCTTGGCTCTGACTCAGTGTTTCCTTCCCCTTCCCTGAGTCTTTGCTAACTGAAACACATAATTTGAAGTGTTTCAGTAATCATTTAAACTGTCTCTAAGAATAAAGCTTAATAATTAACTTATTGAATTCTATTATTTTCTTAGTCAACCTAGGATGTTGACCCTCGATGCACTCTAGGTGAATTAGGTTTTTGTAACACCCCCATTTGCATAGCCTGGTATATTTCACTGTTCCGGTGATCGGTGTCGGTCCGGATAATTAAGGGGATTAGAACCACATCTAAGATAACTAAATAAGCCATAAACACAAATAATTAGCAATTGTCAATTAGTTAAGTATAAATAAGAAAAACATAACATAAGAAGTTAAATGAGCCGAGAGTCACAGCGATGGGTGACCTTCTCGGAAACGACTGCGAAGTCGATTTAAACTCAAATTTCGAACCGTGAAATGTGACGCCGCGGTCCTTAGGACCCTTATAAACACAGTGGAAAAGAGAAAATCATGAAAAATAACTGTTAAGCCAGTCAAATAATTAGGTCAGGGAGCCGGAAGAAATATAGAATTAATTGCAAATCGGGATAAACCGGCGAGGGGCAATTTGGTCAATTGACCCCGAGAGCTGACTCCTGACCTAACTGTCAAATAAAATCAGAGAAAAGAAAATTTCGGAATTGAAAATTAAATTAAAGAACTAATAGAAAAAAAAAAGAAAAAAAAAAGGAAAATGAAAAAGGTGTAGGGAAATGACATCATGCATGACATCATGCATGATGCCATAAATCCCATAATTAATAATTTGATTAAATGGATTTTTGGGTCTTCCATAAGACAAAAGACATAAAGAAAGAAAAGAAAAAAAAAACACAAAGTCTTCTTCTTCAAAACGTCACTTTCTCTCTCCCTCATATCTCCATAGTTAAACCTCCATTAAAGGTTGTCTTCAAGCTTTAAAACCCTTACCAAATCCCAACTTCTTCCATAATCACTCCATAAAACCTTATTCCCTTCCCTTGAAAAAGAAATTTTACAAGAAAGAAAGAAGAAAAGAGGAGAAAAATTGAAGATTGGATATCAAAGTTGAGGTAAGCACATCAAATTGAAAGTTTGAGATTAATTGTTGTGTTTTTAGCTTGAATTACTTGTAAATAAACTTAAAATAAAAAAAAATATGTGCGAGGGACTAAACTAAAATTCGTCCAGCAGGGAGGGGAGAATGATTTGCATGAGTTTGATTGAGTTAAACATGTTAAAATGCTTGAATGAGTTGAAAGATTGTGTTTATATGCTTTGAATTAGTTGATTATAATGAATTAGTGTGGTTAGGGTTTGAAACCTAGGGTTTTGGGGCAAAAATTTTGGAGAAATTGGTAAATGATATATTTGACCTAATGTGAAGTGAAAATGGTCATTTGTGACCAAATGAGGTGTGTTAGAAGTGTTGGAATTAAAAGCCAATTCGGATTGGATAAGATCATGTGCTGGCAGCATGACCAAAATTTCCTTTGAGGGACCAAAAATGAAATTTTGTAAGTCCAATGGATATGGGACAAATTGGGGATGAAAATAGGCACCAAATGACACAATTTTCATTCAGAAAGCCTGCCCAAAAAGTGACTAAAACCTAGTGAACAAAGTGACCGAAGTTGAGAAATCGCAAGCTGCCCTGCATAACCTAATGAAATGAACAGTGTTTGTTCATTTGGTCATAACTCAAGCTAGGCAGGTCAAAATGACCTAAAATTTTACCAGTGGTTAGATGAGATATATACCTAAAACTTTCATGAAGAACACCAACCCAAATTATTCCATTAACCCAATCAAATTACTGAGCCAAGTTGGGTCACTGAATCTGCAGACTGCAGATTTGCCATTTGAACAGTAAAGTTTTAATGGCTATAACTCTCTCTAGAAAACTCTGATTTAGGCAATTCTTGAACCGATGGAAACCTAAGACATGGTAGAACATTTCATATGAAGAAAATTAGACCAAATTATGAACTTAACTTGATCAAATTACTGAATGAAGTTGGATCAACAAATCTGCAGAACCAAATTCTGCAGCATAAACAATAAACGTAATTTGCTTATAACTTGAGCCACAAAACTCCAATTGGGTTGATTCAAAAAGGAGAATAAACTTGAGACAATAGGGAACATTTTTTATGCAGAAAGTTTTGCCAAATTCTAACAGTAAACTAACCAATGAAATAGTACAAATAGGGACACCAAAACTGAAAATTTGCAATTTTGCCTAAAAGATCTAAGTTTTGAAAAAAATGACCAAAACCAACAAGTTTAGTGACCAAAATGTGGTATGTGGGTGAAGTTGGAGTTCCCATACCTATTAAGCCTTAGAAAGTCAACTATTTGACTTGAATAGTGTAGTGAATAGTAACCCGAAATACAAAATTTCAAGAACGTCGAGTTAAGCGCGTTAGAGCTAGGTAAAAGTGAAGCTAAATTTATTTTGGATTTATTTTAAGTTCTAGTACTGAGACACTGTAAAATTATGTGTTTCAGTTGGAAAGAATACCAGGGAAGAACCCGAGGAACCGAGTCAAGGCCAAGAGGCGACTCGCTTGAGGTTTGTGCACAACTAACTCTTTTGTTATTTTTCAATTCCAAATTGATTTGAAATAAATTTATTGTATGATTTATGATTTTGTTGTGTTGAGAATTTTAACTTATTGAATGAAATTGTATAATTTCAATATAAATTTTCTTATGCATTTAAGGATTTATTGCATTTTTTTGAGGATTGTAAATTTTAAGTTTGATGTGTTGCCAACCTTGAGCATGAATTTATGATGATTAAATATGTTGATTTGTAAATACTTTGCAAATAGAAATTGTTTTGAATATGATTTGAAACCACAGTTGACATGACAAAACATGTTGTGAATTCTCATTAGCTTGTCTAGTGAGATAACTCCTCCACTTGATGGGGCGAGTTTCTTCCTCTCTAGCTTGCCAATTGGGGAATGATGTGAATGAGTACTCATATATACTAGCTAGTCTTTGTTTCTCCCTTTTAGCCTCAGTTATTGGGAGAATGTGAAATGTCGTGGTGTACAACACAGCATCTATTCGAATTTTGGGTCATGGGTTCGACTGTGTGTATTGTTGGCAACGCCCTTTAAATTATGCATGATTTGATAAATTGTGATTGAAATAAATAATTTGTCAATGATTCAAAATTTTTTTCATTGTCTCGGAATTTAAAAGAAATGTAAATAAATAGTTACTATTTGATCAAAATGTTATTCGAATGAATAATTTGCATGAATGAAAATGTTGATTTCTGAAGGTCATGGATTTTGAAGAATTTAGAAATTTTAAAATTCTATTTGTTATGAATTGTCAAGCATAAATGTATTAAGTTTTAAATTATTAGTTTGTGCACCACTGAGTTCACCACTTAACGATAGCTTTGTATGCTGTCGCAGATATAGAGACTAGAGGAGCAGCAGATTAAGCTGCTGAGGACAGGGGAGCTACCTGCTAGAAGTTATCAGGTATAATTTATACCCTGACTGTAAATATTTCTTTGATGTAATATTGCACATAAATGTATGGACATGTAAAAATGGGTCTTGAGTAGTTTGTATAAAATTTGTATAAAGTTGTAATATATATTATAGTTTGAAATTTTCTTAATGTAAATTTTGTAATGATGTGTTTTATTTCTAATGAAATATGAATGGAACTATTTTATTTAATTTGAATGAAATGGATTGCTAGCATTTTGATGATCATTGGATAGTGGATTTGAAATTTGAAAGTTGATAAATGTGTTGAGAAATTGATTGAGATTGAGTATGAAATTGAAGCAATTGTTGAGAAAAATTTTTAGAAGTGCTTTTTACAGGTATTTGAAGAACTGTTTTCTCAAAATACAGAGGGAACTCTGTCAAAATTTTTATAAAATTTGCGTAAAAATAAAATGGGCCAAAAATATTAACTAGTTTTAATTTTAACTAAATGTTTTAAGTACTTATTAGAAAATGCTCACCACTTATCAAAAGTAAGAAAATTGTTTTAAAATCCCTTGTAGGGTACTTAATGAGTTATCTCTCCCATTTAAAATAAATTTCGTCTCGAAATTTACCTAGCATCAGTCTCTGAACAGCTATGGGTGCTGTCTCCTCATGTCCTCTTCACGTTCCCAAGTAGCTTCCTGGCCTGAATGATGGTTCCACAGCACTTTAACCAGGTGTATCTGTTTATTCCTCGGCTGCTTCACCTCATATGCCAGAATTTCTATGGGTTCTTCCTCATATGAGAGGTCTGGATTTACCTCAATCTCTTCAACTGATAATACATGAGATGGGTCTGATCTGTACCTCGTTAACATGGACATATGGAAGACACTATGTATCCTTTCTAGCTCTGGAGGTAATGCCAACCGATATGCCAAAGGACCCACTCTTTCCAGAATCTCATATGGTCCGATGAAACGAGGACTCAGTTTCCTCTTTCTGCCAAATCTCACAATCCTCTTCCAAGGAGAAACTTTAAGGAATACTTTATCACCCACTGCATATTCAATATCTCTTCTCTTCAGATCAACATAGGACTTCTGACGGTCTGATGCAGCCTTGAGTCGATCTCTGATCAATCTGATCTTTTCCTCTGTCTGTTGAATAATTTCTGGCCCAATCAACTTCCTTTCATCTACTTCATCCCAACATAGGGGAGTTCTGCACTTTCTGCCATATAAAGCTTCATATGGAGGCATCCCAATGCTTGATTGGTAGCTGTTGTTATAAGCAAACTCAATCAAAGGCAAGTGTGTATCCCAACTACCTTCAAACTCAATCACACAAGCCCGTAGCATATCCTCCAATATCTGAATTACCCTCTCAGACTGGCCATTTGTCTGTGGGTGGAATGCTGTGCTGAAGTTTAATCTAGTTCCTAGGGCTCTCTATAGACTACCCCAAAATTTAGAAGTGAACCTAGGACCTCTGTCAGATACAATTGATACTGGCACTCCATGCAGTTTTACAATTTCATATATGTATAATCTGGCTAATCTTTCCAGGCTATAATCCATCCGAACTGGCAAAAAGTGAGCAGACTTGGTTAGTCATTCAACTATGGGTACCCATACTGCATCATGACTATTCTGTGTCCTCAGAAGTCCCACAACAAAATCCATAGTTATCCGTTTCCATTTCCACTCTGGTACCGGCAATGGATGTAACAAACCAGCTAGAACTTGATGTTCTGCCTTTACTTGCTGACAAGTTAGGCATTTAAAAACAAATTCAGCTATATCCCTCTTCATACCCATCCACCAGTAATGCTCTTTCAGCCCTCTGTACATTTTAGTTCCACCAGGGTGCATAGCAAAAGGAGACTCATGTGCTTCCTTTATAATGATCTGTCTCAATTCCACATCACTAGGAACACACATTCTACCCTGATGTAGTAGTAAACCATCATATCTCACAGAAAATTCAGGTTTCTTGCCCTACTGTACTTCTTTCAGTAGCTTCTGATATTTTTCATCACTCTGAGCAGCCATTCTGATCAGATCAATCAATACTGGCTGTACATGCCATGCAACTACTGTCTGTCCCTCATCATCAATTTATAAACTGGCATGCTGTGTTTTCAACTCATGTACCATGGACAAAGGAGAAACTCTGAGACTTGCCATAGTCTTGCGACTTAAGGCGTCAGCCACCACATTTGCTTTCCCTGGCTGATAGTCTATTAAGCAATCATAGTCTTTAATCAGTTCTAACCATCTCCTCTGCCTCAAATTCAATTCCTTTTGGATGCCTAAATACTTCAAGCTCTTGTGATCTGTGTAGATGTAGCATTTCTCCCCATACAAATAGTATCTCCAGATCTTCAGAGCAAAAACAATAGCTATAAGCTCTAAATCATGTGTTGGGTAGTTCCTCTCATGTAGTTTTAGCTGCTGTGATGCATAAGCAATGACATTCCGATCTTGCATCAGTACACAGCTTAACCCATTGTGAGAAGCATCACTATAAATTGTGTATTCTTTACCCGGGGTAGGTAAAGTAAGGACTGGAGCTTCAATCAAACACCTCTTCAACTCATCAAAACTCTACTGATATTTATCTGTCCACTGAAATTTTACATCTTTCCGAAGTAGCTTGGTCAGTGGAGAAGCTAACATAGAAAACCCTTTCACAAACTGACGATAATATCTAGCTAAACCCAGAAAACTGCAAATTTCTGTGATATTCTTCGGCGGCTTCCAATTGAGGATAGCTTCTACCTTGCTAGAATCTACTTTGATCCCTTCAGCTGACACAACATGTCCCAAGAAGGAGATTTCTTTTAGCCAAAATTCAGATTTCGACAATTTGGTGTATAGCTGTTTCTCCTTATGTATTACCACATTACTGTACTGAGGGAGACTAAAAGTGACTGTCTTCAACCTATAGTCAATCATGGCATGATGCCTGGCTAACCAATCCATGCCTAAAATGACATCATAATCTCTGAAGGGCATTTCAATGAGATCAGACAGAAAAGTATGTCCTTGGATCACCAAAGAACAATCCCTATACATTCTATTAACCCTAACCTCCTGTCCTAGCGAACTTGTTACTAGCACCTCAAAGTCCATTTTCACACACGAAACAGCAATGCAATCAATGATGCTAGTACTCACATAAGAATGGGTAGAACCCAGATCAAATAACACAATTACATCTTGATTAAAAGTTGAGAAGGTACTAGCCACAACGTCAGATGTCTTAGCCTCTTCTCTCTATCTCATTACGTAGATTCTGACTGGAGCACTTCCTTGCTCTGACTGATTCACTGTGCCTTGGCTGCCTGCTAGACTACCTATACCCGTGCCTCTACCTCTACTAGGTGGTTGTGAACCTCTGGTGGCAGGATTCTGAACTGACCCTTCAGCAGTAGTAGGAGGTGGTCCAACTCTGCGAGTACTGGTGTAGTCTTTGGTAAAGTGCCCTGTGCCTCCATAGTTATAACAGGCTCCTATGGCCTTATAGCACACCCCACCTTGATTTCTTCCACAAGTTTCACATTGGTGGGGAGGGTAGAAAATTCTAGTTGTTCGATGACTGGACCTTGGTGGTCTCTACCCTGATGATCCACCTCTGTTATATCCCTGAGCTCGGGACTCCTCAAATTCTTTTCTCTTCCCCAAATTACTGCTTGAGCTCTAACCCATAGGTTTCTCCCTCTTCTATATTTCACACTACCCTTATGGGGGTTGGGTTTATACTTGGGCTTGGGCTGACAGATTATCAGCCATTTATTGAAAGAAAGTGGCCATTTGCTAGGCCATTTGTGCAATAATTTGCACAGGTGGGGTTGGTAAAGTCGAGCTTTCGACTCTTTGAGGGGCTGGGGTATCTCCTTGTACCTCAGCTTCTATTGATTGATCGACTGAACGACCCCTTTCTTCCATAGTTAATTAGAGGATATTACACCTCCTGAACAAATAACATAAGGAGATTTCCTCCCGTTAGTTCATATTTATAATGTAATGTACTGTATGTATCAAACAATGACATTGAACAATTGTACTATGAAGAAAGAATATTCAAATTACAGGTGAAAACAGAATTTAAAAACTAGCTTTGATACCACTTAAACATGTCACACCCTACCCCTCTGTAAGACATAACATGATCCCGTAGTATACCTAATGAATTACCAACTTCATCTACTGATAACCCATTGAATACACTACAATAGATTTTAAACCTTTTCTTACTTCATTTTAGAGTGGTGAGCACTATTTACAAGTGTTAAAATTTTTTTTGAACTGAAGTGAAACAGCTAACACATTTGAAGAATTAACAATTTCTGCAAAAATTTTGGCAGAGTGCCATCTGTATTTTGAATAAAGCAGTTCTTCAAAAACCTGTAAAAAGCACTTCCTATATTTTGTTCAATCCCCAAACTCTAATATCCAATCAACACAATAAGTTTCTCAACATTTTTCAACTCAAATCCACAATAATTTTTCAGTGTTTTCAAAAGTTGAGATAAAAGAAATAAGTCACAATATTTTTACAAGCCAAAATAATTTACAAATTTAGTTTACAACTTCAATGTACAATTTAATTTACAACTGCTCAAAATCAAGAACACTATATACATACAGTGAACATACATTACAATACAAAATGAAAAATATGGTATACTCAATATACCCGATGATCTCTCAGTGTAGTATTAGCAGCCTAATCTGCTGCCCTGTCAGTCTGTCTACCTGCGACAACAATGAAAAGCTTTCGCTGAGCCAATGTCTCAGTGGTGCACAACATTAACACAATGTAACTTTAAATCACAAATCATAAGTCATATAAATAGTGGATACTTAAAACATAGTTAAATTCAAAAGACAGTGAATGTAAATAAGAATTTAAACTCCATTTCACAATATCACAATGAATATCAATAAATCACACACACAGCTTAATCATGTTGCCAAAGATCAATTCATCCCAAAAGTCGATGGCTAGTCAGGAATTCAATTCATCCCAAAAGTCGATGGCTAGTGAGGAATAACATAGCTACCTAGCAAAAATATGAGTACTCATTCCATTCGTCCTCAACAGGCACACACCTCAACACTTCAGCCAGAAAGGGAATTCAAAGTCAATTCATCCCACTAGACAAGCTAGCGAAGAATTCAATCAATATACATGATAGCTGTGGTTTCAAACCATTTACAATGTTTTTCAATCAATAAGTATCCATCAAATATCATTCAAATAAAATTTATCAATTTAAATAATAACAGACAAATTGTCATAATTCATTTTAATTAAAAAATTCAAAAGAAATAACTGTTGTGCACAAACCTCTGATAAATGTCTCTTGGCTCTGACTCAGTGTTTCCTTCCCCTTCCCTGAGTCTTTGCTAATTAAAACACATAATTTGAAGTGTTTCAGTACTCATTTAAACTGTCTCTAAGAATAAAGCTTAATAATTAATTTATTGAATTCTATTATTTCCTTAGTCAACCTATGATGTTGACCCTCGATGCACTCTAGGTGAATTAGGTTTTTAATGTTACCAATATATCACATTTGTTGCCTTTTAGTGTTGGTACATGTTACCAAATTCATTTTCATGTATATTGCATTTTATTATAATTTATCGGATTTCGGTATGCTAATTTGACCTAACCGGATGACCCAGTTCCCTCGTTTTCGGGTTTCGGTCCAAACTACAAACTTGTAGGTCTATGTCTTATTGCACGCGGGAGAAAATTTTAGGTCATTCTAAGTTGTGTAGACCATGTTATGGTCAATTTACCAATGCTGGACAGAATGTACCAAAATGGTAGGTTTAGGTTATTTTTAGGTCACTTTTGGTTCGGCCAGTTTTTGGACTTGAACTTGTGCAAGCTATTTGGCTTGGTT